>NC_091453.1:81590423-81890423 GCF_964237555.1 Oryctolagus cuniculus | reverse complement strand
ATATTCTGTCTTTTCTTTACTGTTAACAAAATTTCATCATTCAGAAATACCAGGGGAAGGAGATACAAAGGTAGCATGGTTTATTTGAGAACCTTTACCTCTACCCTGTTCCTGATATAAATCTGGTGCACTAAAGTTAGAAAGTTGGATCTTTTCCATACTGAGGGAAAAAAAGATTCTAGTAAAATCTAGATTTAGATTAGGAAAAGACTAAACATAATGTCACGTGTTAGCATACCAACCAGATGCATAGAAAGAACATATTCACCTTTGGAGCAAGAAGAAAAATAAAAGAACAAAGCAAATGATCCATCCAGATAAAAGGAAGAAAGCAGACATGAAACAAGAAAAAACAAAAATGAAGACATAAAATTACTAGTAGTACTAGGTACAAATATATCAGTAATTACAAAAATATTAATAGGCTAATTATACTACTGAGAAGACTCTAATTGAAAAATTTTGAACTTTTTCTTATGTAATAATTAAAGTATTTCAAGAAGTTTCAGCAATAGTTAAATAACTGTGGTACAGGTAGTTGAGTGTATGTATTTTTTAAAAAGATGTATTTTCTTATTTGAAAGTTAGATTACATAGCTAGAAAGAGAGAGACAGAGATTTTTCATCCACTGGTTCGCTCCTCAAATGGCTGTTATGACTGGGGCTATGCCTGGCTGAACCTAGGAGCCAGGAGCTTCATCCAGGTCTTCCTTGTAAGTACATGGGCCCAAGCACTTAGGCTGTCTTCCACTGCTTTCCAAGACATTAGCAGAGAGCTAGATTGGAAGTGGTGCAAGGCTGGCATGGTGGCTCAATAGGCTAATCCTCTGCCTTGCAGCACCGGCACATCGGGTTCTAGTCCGGGTCGGGGCGCCGGATTCTTTCCCGGTTGCCCCTCTTCTAGGCCAGCTCTCTGCTGTGGCCCGGGAGTGCAGTGGAGGATGGCCCAAGTACTTGGGCCCTGCACCCGCATGGGAGACCAGGATAAGTACCTGGCTCCTGCATTTGAATCAGCGTGGTGCGCCATTGGAGGGTGAACCAACGGCAAAGGAAGACCTCTCTCTCTCTCTCTCTCTCTCACTGTCCACTCTGCCTGTCAAAAAAAAAAAAAAAAGAGGAAGTGGTGCAGCCAGGACTTGAACTGGCACCCATATGGAATACTAGTTTTGCATATAGTGGCTTAGCCCACTGTGCCACAGTGCCAACCTCAACTGTATTTAATTTGAAAATGTAAAATATGAAACCTTTTTAGCACTGATATAATGTTAAAAACTTTCAGATAATGGAGCATTTCAGATTTACATTTTCAGATTAGGGATGATCATCCAGTAAATTCCATGCAAACATGACAAAATCTGAGAAACTCAAGACATCTGAAGCACTCCCAGCCCAAGAATTTTGAATAAGGGATAACATTTATTCAGATTTCCCAGTTGATAACAGTTAACCACACTCATTTTCTCTGTTTCTAATTTTTTCTGAAAAGTTTCATCGTGTTTAAGATGATTCTGGAACATCTTGGATTCCAGAGAGTAAAGCTCTCAAAAAATCATGGGAAGAGAAATTACAGATAGTGCTCTTATGAAACCACAGTATAATTATCAAAATCAGGAAATCAACATTGACACAATATTATTATCTAATATATAGGTCTTATTCAAATGTTGCCATTTGTCTTGAAGAGTTAAAGCTTAAGCTTACAGGTTTAAACCTTCCTGGTACATCTGTAAAAAATAAGACAGAGTAGCACCTTGGCAGTAGGGACTCCATTTTGGAGCACTTGAGACTGCATTCTGGGAAAGCACCCCCCACTGTGAGACTCTGGTCTGAAACTATGATCTCAAATAGTCGGACAATAGCAGTGCACTACATCACCCTTGGCAGAACACAAAAAACCCCTAGCATGATTGCTCAAGCTTAAAAGTAGAAAGGTTGCACTTGGGTTACCTGGGCTAATAATAAAGATGTGATTTGTCTGTGTCTTACATTAATGTCAAGTCCTAATTGCTAATTGTAATATTGTAACTGGTATTGTCAAGATTATGATAAATATTAATTTCACTTAGGTTTTAGGTTATGTTGACCCCAGTAACCATATACTCTCTTTTGATTTTATGTACTCTCTTTTGATTTTAGCAACTGTGTATAGCAACCGTGCATAGCAACCATGTATTCCCCCCTTCCCGGTTTTGCGGTTTTTGCCTTTATAAACCCTAACCTTTGGTTATTCGGGGCTGCTCTGTTCATGTATGGTCAGACAGCCCCAGCATGCTGGATAATCAATAAATCTTTAACCCTTTGCTGGTTGCATGAGAGAAAAGTCTCTTGGAGTCGTTCCTCGGGCGGTGGGCTTTTTCAGACTGTAACAGTCTCAATAAAGTGACCCTTTGTGAGATTATCCAAGAGTTTGTTTATGTCATTCCATAAGACATAAGATAAGAGACACATAATGGGGGCCACTGCTGAGGTGTAGATTAAGCCTCTGCCTACAGTGGTGGCATCCCATAAGTCGCCAATTCGAGTCCCAGCTGTTCCACTCCCGATCCTGCTCCCTGCTAATGCACCTGGGAAAGCAATGGAAGATGGCCCAAGTGATTGGGCCCCTGCACCTGGGTGGGAGACAGGGAAGAAGCTCCTGATTCCTGGCTTTGGTCTGGCACAGCCCCAGCCATTGAGGCCATTTGGGCAGTGAAGCAGCAGATGGAAGACTTCTCTCTCTGTCTCTCCCTCTCTCTGTGTGTAATACTGCCTCTCAAATAAATACACACATCTTTATTTAAAAAAGCAGAGAGAGACATAATGGTATTATTAGGAAAAAAAATTATGTCCCTGTATGATATTGTAACTTGCCCAAATTACAGAGTTATTTAAGTGCAGACTGAAGATCAGAACTCAGGTTTCCTAACAGATTTCTTGTCTGGTGTTCTCTCATTCTGACACTATGTCCAAACAAGCAATTAACACAGGTTATGACTGGTACTAACTACTTTTCTCACTATCTATTTGTAAATAATATTTCACCTATTGGAACACACGGCCACATCATTAAAAACTGCTTTTAAAATAAAAAGCTGAATGTAAAAAGCTTACATTTTATAATACTCTAAAGCCCCCAACAGCTGAAAATTCTCATAAAAATGAAGATTCTAAGAACAATGTTGAAATGGGAAATATTGTGACTGTCATATAACTAGACTATTTTAAAAAAATTAGAATATATCCATCTGAATACTCTCCTAAGAGAAAAAATAATTTATTCCATGGATGCCACAATCACTTGCAAACCTTTTGCTCTTTCTTGAAATTGCTTTCTATGCCAGTTTATGAGTCACAGAAGAAAAATTAAAGAGAAAATTTATAGTCATATCTCATATACAACTGATGGGAAAATTTTAATCGGTATTCACCTAGTACTTATGGTTTTAAAAGCTACAGACATGGGAACTGATTCAATGAAAATGATTAAAGTGCATAATTAATTCTGAGTGAATTAGCAAACACCTAGACTGGTCAATGATAAATTGTTTTACAAGGAGTTGGCATAGAACCTATCTGAGTAATATGCTTAAGTGAAACTTTATGATATGATGGTTAAGTGGAAAGGGCAACCATGCTATAAAAATCCTACAAACTGACCTTATAAGATATAAAATATCCTGAAAGTGATCCATAAAGCAAGTAGGCTAGGAATTAGGCTACTATTTTCCTGAACTTTCACAGATAGCATCACACCAGAAATTAGAGAACAATGAATGGGGTGCTGTACTTAGCTGTACAATGTGATCTTAATGTTATCATTGTGATGCTATTTGCATATGGTTCCATGGAATGTTGCTCTGTAAAATTGTTACTACTCTGAGTCTTCATTCATTGCAACGCAAGTGCCTTGGAACTAAATAGAGGCTATCATTGTACAACATTGTGACAACTAAATTTCAATAAATTACAACTTTAAGATGGTTTATTTTGTTACATGAATGTCACCTGCCATTTTTAAAATTTTTATTTTAATTATTTGAAAGAGAGATAAAGACACAGACAAAGAAAGAGATGGGGAGAAAGAAATAGAGAGATTATCATTGGTTTGTTCACTCCCCCAAATGCTTACAACAATCAGGACTAGGCCAGGCCAAAGCCAGGAGCCAGGAACTCCACCCAGTTCTTCCATGTAGGTGGTGGAGTCCCAAGTTCTTGAGCTGTCACCTGCTCCATCCCAGGGTGCATATTACCAAGAAGCTGGAATTTGAAGCCAAGCCAGAACTCAAACCTAGGTATTCCAATATGGGATATAAGCATCCCATAGCAGCATCTGAAATGCCTCCCTAAATGCTTACTTTTCCCCTGTTTCAGGTACTTTCCTTGGCCTTTGTATACACTGTCTAACCCTTCCAACAAGCCTAAGAGATAGACATTTTTTATCTCTATTTTCCAGAGGAAGAATCTAAGGATCCATGGGTTTAAGTGTTTTTGTAGTTTAGTAGAGAAACTGAGATTTAAACCTAAGTATATCTGCTTCTGACTCTTGGGATTGAATATTTATAGAAGTCCACAAATGAAGTGTACAGTCATCTGGATGCAAATACTTGAAACCATATAACCAGAGTAAGAAAAGAAGAAGATGTCCTTACTCAGTGTCATTGGGGCCATCTGCAGAGTCAGCCAACATATGAAAGACTCTCTCTCGCTCTCACTCTCACTCTGTTTTTCAAATAAATAAATCTTAAAAAAAATAAAGTCTTCCCTCAATCACTCAACCCAGTCCCAAAGGCACTCATGAACTAAGTTGGTTCTTATACCCTTTTACTGAGGTGGCCCATGGAACTGCATGGTGAGCATTCTTCCTTCCTGCAACAAGCAATAAGCCCTTCTTGTTCAACCACAAGTGTATTATTAGTGACCTTTCACTACAGGGCGTTAACATAGCCAATTATACAGTATCAATTCCACGGTGTGAAAAAAAATAAAAAAACTCCACTTTTTTGAAATAAAATTTTCGTATTATTTAAAAGATAGAAGAAAGAGAAAGATAGACAGAAGTATTTTATCCACTAGCTCGCTTTCCACATGTAACCACCAAAGTTGGATCAGGTTGAAACTAGGGTCAGAAACTCAATCTCAGGCCTACCTCACGGATAGTGTGGACCCTAGTACTTGGCCATCACTTGCTACTTATCACGGCATGCATTAGCAGGAAGCTCTACTTGAAAGCAAAGATGGGATTCAAACCCAGGCACTCCAATATAGGATGCAGGCATCCCAAGTGGTGTCTGAACCACTGTGCCAATGCCTTTCCCACCATTTTGGTTGTTCAGTATAAATTCTTTTCCCCTCTTCCCTCAACACACCTTTTTTTTTTAACTTTTATTTAATGAATATAAATTTCCAAAGCAGGATTTATGGATTACAATGGCTTCCCCCACATACCGTCCCTCCCACCCACTACCCTCCCCTTTCCCACTCCCTCTCCCCTTCCATTCACATCAAGATTCATTTTCGATTATCTTAATATACAGAAGATCAGCTTAGTATACATTAAGTAAGGATTTCAACAGTTTGCTCCCACACAGTCAACACACCTTTTAAAACTACTTTCTTCATTTAATATAGACATTACTACAATATATCAAGTAATTTAATCTACAGAAGATACTCAATATCATCTTTGAACTCTAGATTCCTGGTTCTTTATTTACAGATCAGATTGATGTATCGTTTAGTGATTAAGAAAAGTGTATGATGAATACCTCTACATCTTAATAATTAAATTTAAAGTCATAAATACTGCTGTCTCAATGTCAACAGTAGCTGCTGATTAATAGTTCTTTCCATTGTGTATGTGATGATAGAAACCTTTTTGTGAATGCTTTATGCAAATACCATTGCTGGTAAAATTGTCAGGATATCCACTACCTGAGACTTAGAAGAAGTTGTCCAATCAATATAGAATTTTAATACATAGGGGAAAGATAAAAATGAATGATAATATGAAAGAAATCATAAGGTACACACGAAAAGCAAAAGCTAGAAGGCTAGTAAGATTCCTATGAATTCTAGAGCTAGTGGTGCTTTGGGTCTTACAGAATGAGGAGACCATTTCACCTGAACTAGGACAGAACAACACAGGACCGGAGAAAGATAGATGAAACTATTTGAGAGTCTACCATCTGCCAGGCTGCATTCTAGATGCTTCATATAACTTCAGCATTACAACACCTTGAAATAGCTTAGGATTCTCATTTGACAGATTAAAAAACAGCTTCAGAAAATGTAAGGTCATATAGAGTTGATTAAGAGACAGCGATCAAATCTTGGCATGACTCTTCTTCCTTCTTCAGGTTCATTTCCTAATATAATGTCACCACTGGAAATTGCAGGACTTAGCCTGCAAGAAACTCATCATCTAGGACAGGCTGTGAGGCTGAGCATCTTAATCAGCACCTGTGATGCCCACATCCCATATTGGAGCACCAAATAGTTCAAGTCCCAACTGCTCCACTTCTCATCTAGCTCCCTACTAATGCACATGGGAAAGCAACAGAAGATGGTCCAAGTACTTGGGTCCCTGTCACCCCCATGGGACACCTGGATGGAGTTCCAGACCCTTGACTTTGGCCTGGCCCAGCCCTAGCCATTGCAGCCATCTGAAGAGTGAACCAGCAGGTAGAAGACCTCTCTCTGTCACTCTGCCTGTCAAATAATTAATCTATTTTTTAAAAGAAACTAATCAGTTAATGGGGTAGCATGAATAAGTACAACAAAACTGGCAAAGGGCTAACTAAAAAAGACTGAATTCAAAAGTGATTTCTTAGTAGAACCATGATATTCATAGAAAGAGAATAAGACTTCTCTGAACCAGGTTGAAAAGTACTTAGGCTTGAAAGAGCTACATTCTGAAACTGAACTGAAATATAGAACTAGGGAAATTTCTAAATCAAGTGTCCCCTGTAGCAGATTGTTATTTGCGGACTTAACAGATTTTCTGCCTGTCATTTTTTTGGCGGGGGCGGGGGGGGGGGCTGGTTCAAAACTAATTACAGATGTTCCTTGACTTATGATAGGGTTACATTCTCATTAACTCATCATCAGTTGAAAATTCATTAGTACACCCTACATGCTGAACTCCATAACTTAGAAACCCTCTGCTGAGGGTTACAAATTGCTATTATATAAGAACTTCACCATACCACCAGGAAATAGTTCTGCCATCTCATGAGTCTGACAAGATTTTTTTCCAAATATTTTTACATAGACATAAATAAGTGAGTATTTTAAAGTTGTCTGAAATGTTTTAAGATTTATTTATTTATTGGAAAGTCAGAGTTACAGAGAGAGAGCAAGCGAGAGAGAGAGAGAGAGAGAGAGAGAATCTTCTATATGCTGGTTCACTTCCCAAGTGGCTAAAACCTGGCCAAAATCAGGGGCCACTAGCTTCATCCAGGTCTCCCATGTGAGTGGCTGCGGCCCAAGCACTTGGACCATCTTTTGCTACTTATCCCCAGACCATTAGCAGAGAGCTAGATCAGAAGTGGAAAAGCCAGCACACGAACTGGTACTGTATGGAAAGCCAGCATCACAGGTAGCAGCCTTACCTGCTATGTCACAACACTGGCTGCAAGTTGTTTTGAATTTATGTTTATTCACTTTTCATGTTTTTTTTAATCAGCTATAAACTCTGCTACATTGTTTCTTTCTAACAGCTTAATTAGAATATAATTCACATTCTATTTATTTTATACGTTTAAAGTGTACAATTTGATGTTTTTTTTTGATATATTTGCCGGATTGTGAAACCATTTCCACAATAAGCATTCAGAATGTATTTATCTCCCCATAGGAAACCCTATATCTATTAGCAGTCATTTCCCACTGCCCCCAAGCCCTGAACCTTGTCCTAGGCAAACATCAAAGTGCTCTCTCTCAGACTTGTCTATTCTTAACATTTCATACAAAGAGAATATTAGAATATGTGGTTGATTTTGACGGCCTTCTTACATGTACAAATATTTTCAAAGTTCACCATGTTGTAGCAGTATATATCAGTACTTTATTCTTTTTTATTGACAAACAATACTCCATGTTTCCCCTGCCATTTATTTGCTAACAGAGCCCTGGTTTTGATCATGTATAAAGTAGGCTTAGGCCCCAAAGATCACATTTCAGAGGGTAAATCTCAATCCAACCTGGGATTTTTCAAAAATTGGACAATAACTCACTAGTAAGCTATACAATCAATTTAGTAGGTTACAATCAGAACTTTTCTTAAAGATTTTCCTTCCTTCCTTCCTTCCTTCCTTCCTTCCTTCCTTCCTTCCCTCCCTCCTTCCATTTCTTTGTTTGTGTGGGGAGCAACTGAGACTAGACTAAGTTACTGGAATTAAGACTTATTCTATGCATCTGCTCTCCCACAATATGGCGCTGGGGAGGAGTAAACGTCTACACAGCTGCCTCTCACCAATTTGACTGATAAGCTACAGGAGCTGATCCTGCTCCTGCTTGGAGGAGAGCAGCGTGCTCGGCATGTGGGCAGCAGAGTTGGGATTGGTGGAAGAGGACTATAAAGGAGGAGAGAGACAACATGCACCAGGGACATCTGAAGGAACACCTGAGCAGCCCCCGAGAAAGCCGGCCGGCGGTGTGCCACTCCTCCGCGGAAGCGGGGAAAGTGGCAGGGGTGCCGCCCCTCCACGGAGGTGGAGGGGCTGGCAGCTAACCTGGGACGGCGTTGTTCCTCCACGAATGAGGGAACAGCAGCTAACCCGGGAAGGGCCGAGCAGCAGAAAGAACAGCTCAGGGTCCTGTGTCGTTCCTCCGCGAATGGGGGAGCGACACTTTGAATGTCAGAGAGACAGGGGGAGACAGAGAGACATCTTCTATCTGCTCCATCTGCTGGTTCACTCCCCAAATGGCTAGGTCAGGCTAAAGCCAGGTGCCTAGAAATCCACCCTAGTCTCCCACATGGGTAGCAGGGACCCAATTACTCGGAACATCCTCTGCTACTACCCAGATGTATTAGCAAGGAGCTGGATCAGAAGTAGAGCAGCTGGGATTCAGGACTCTGATATGGGATGATACGCAATGCCATTGGCACAAGCAGAGACTTAACCCACTGTGCCACAATGCCATCACTCAGCGCTTTCTTTTATTGTGGTAAAACATATATAACATAACATAACATTTGCCATCTTATACATTTTTGCATACATTAGTTAGTATTAATTTTGGACACACTGTTGTACAACAGATCTCTAGAACTTTTTCTTCTTGCAAAATGGAAACTTAATACCTATTAAACAACATATCACCATTTCCCCTCTCTCCAGCTACCAACAACAACCATTCTACATTCTGTTGCCAAGTTTGACTTCTTTAGATATCTCCTAGTGGATACAGACATGTTTGTCTTTTTGTAACTGGTTTATTTCATTTAGCATGATGTCCTCTAAATTCATCTATCATTATAGTATATGACAAGATTTCTTTTTTTAAAGTTGAAAAATATTCTATGGATATCTGTATCTTCAATTCATTCACTCAGAATGACTTTTTTGCTTCTACATCTTGGCTATTAATAATTCTGTAGTGAACGTGGGTGTGAAAATTTCTCTTTGAGGTCATGTTTTCAATTCTTTTGTATATATACCAAGAAATACAGTTGCTAGATCATATGGCAATTCTATTTTTATTTTTTTTAAGAACTGTTATTCAAATTTTCCTAGTGGCTAGATCATTTTACATTTCTACAAGGGTCATAATTTCTCCATATCCTTGCTAACATTTATTTTTATTTTTTAAATATTTATTTATTTATTTATTTGAGAGAGAGAGAGAGAGAGACTGGGAGAGACTGGGAGAGACAGAAACAGAGAGGTCTTAGAGAGCTCCCATCCATTGGTTCACTTCCCAAATGCCTACAATGGCCAGTTGCTGGGGTAGGGCTAAAGCCAGGAGCCGGAACTTTTCCATGTAGATGACTGGAACTCAATTATTTGAACCATGATTGCTGGCTCCCAGGGTCTGCATTAGCAAGAAGATGGAGTCAGGAGCAGGATAGGAAAGTAGAACTTAGGTACTCTGATGTGGAATACAGCCATCTTAACAACTAGACTAAATGTCCATTCCAACTTTTTTTTAATAGTGACCATTTTAATAGATGTAAGGTGATATCTCATTGTGATTTTAACTAAATTTTATTTAGTTAGTTAGTTTACTTGAAAGATGAGGTGAGAAGGGCAGGGAGAGATCTTCTAGCTACTGGTTCACTCCCTAAATGCCTGTAACTGACAGGTCTAGGAAAGACCCAAACTGGGAAACAGGAACTCAATCTGTGTCTCCCCTGTGGGTGGCAGAGACCTAAGTCCTTGAGTTACTACCACTGCCTACTGTAGTGCGCATTATCAGGAAACTAGAATCAGAGTCTCAACCAAGACTTGCTTGACATCAGGCATTCTGATATGGGGTGTGGGCATTCCAAGTGGTATCCAAACCACTGTGCCAAATGCCTAGCCCATTTTGATTAGCCCTAATCAATTTTGTATTACGAGAAAGACAAAGATATTTGGAAAACGAATGTGTATTTAGAGATTGATATACAGTAACTTTATGAATATCTAGTAGAAGAGAAGATGGGAATTTTTTCTAATTCTATTTTATCTCCCCTTTGTCCCCAATTGTATCCAACCAAGCAGCAGATGGCTAAAGCACAGGTACTCACTACTGAGTTCTCCCTCAACTGCTTTAAAGTGCCCCTCATTTGGAAAGACTTGACCTACAAAGCATCTGAAATAGCATTGTCTATAGAATAGTTTTCCTTGGTTGATGTGCAACAAACCATTTTTATTTTTTAAAATCTTAGGCAGCTCAAACATATAAAGGCAAGCCACTTGAACATTGTAGAAGGGAGTTTAAACCTTCTTCAGAGTTTGCGCAGAGCATCCTGCATCAGATCATTAGTCGCACAGAGAAATTCAAGTATTGATCTACCATATCCCTAGAAACCTTCTGAAAATGTCAGACATTTAAAGAAAGTATACTAGCAAAAATACAATGCTTCAAGAAAATGATTTTCTTGAAGATAACGTAAATTTCTGGTAGCATTCAATTCATTGCAGTTGCCATTTGCTCAGAATCTCCACATGGAAATGGAGGTGACTTCTGCCCTTCCCTTAGATCAACTACTTGCTGCTTTTTTGAGAGTCATTTTTTATTGTGTATTCTCAATGTATTTTTCTTTTACTGTAAAATGGGTGAAATGGCACCTCTATCTATACACTACAAAAACTTTTAACAACAAAGAACATATGCCGTGTGTCTCTGAAAACAACTAAGAAATATCAGGGAGACCTTGTAACATGCACTTCTGTGTGCATACTCTCTAGAATCTGGCATATTTGGCTTTGAATTCCAGCTTTGTTTCTTAGCTGAATGACCTTGGGCAAATTATTGAAGTTTCCTGGACCTTATTTTCCTCATGTATAAAATATAAATAATTGTATTACCTATCTCATAAGACTTCTTAACGTCAAAGTTGATTTGCATTCTGATTTTAGCTCTACTGTTAGACCAGTACCAAAGTCAAGAACTGGTAGTTGGCAGACCACAGTTTGAATAACACCGAACTAAATAAGCCTAAGAATTTCAGACTTTTAAGCTACTGATCTTTGTACACCATCCATTCTCTTCTTCTCCTTTAACTTAATGATCACTGCCTTCAGGACATCTGAAACAATAAGCTCCGTGGAGAAGAAAAACACTATTAATTTGATCAGGAAATTGTCCAGCAGAGCATCAATCTCAACTCCTGCTAAGGCTGCAGCTTTCTTGAGATGGCTTCTGCTGGAGGACAGAGCCTCTTGCTTTCTCAGTTCTTCAAGGCTCTAAATTACAGGAATTTCAGTAATCTTAAGTTTCAGGCCAAAAGCTGAAAGCATTTTTCCTAGTACATTTACATTTACTTCCGAATCTACAGTCTGACTTCATCACACTCTCATAGAGCTTTCCTAAAACTCATAAGAGGAGCCAGCATACGCCAGCCTTTGAAATTTCCTACAGTTTTTCTTTTTTTTTTTAAAAAAAAGATTTATTTATTTACTTGAAAGGCAGGGTTACAGACAGAGAGAAGGAGAGACAGGGAGAGAGGTCTTCAATCCACTGATTCACTCCCCAAATGGCTGCAATGGCCAGAGCTACAATGGCCGATCTGAAGCCAGGAGCTTCTTCTGGGTCTCCCACGCAGGTGTAGGGGCCCAAGCACTTGGGCGATCTTCTGTTGCTTTCCCAGGTCATCAGCAGGGAGCTGGATTGGAAGTGGAGCAGCAGTGGGATTCAAACTGGAACCCATATGTTATGGTGGTGCCTCAGGCAGATACTTAACCTACTAAGTCACAGTGACAGCCCCCCTATCATTTTTCTTAATGCTAATAACCTTGATTGACACTTGGTTTACACTCTAGGGAATGTCAGATAAAAGTCTCAACACAATCACAACCCTTCCAGATTAAAATGAGTGTGTCTCCAATACTCATTTTCCCATCTTTCCAACTCAGATAATACTTCACTTTTTAAAAAAGATCTTTTATTTATTTCTTTGGGAGGTATAGTTACAGGCAGAGACAGAGAGACTGAGAGAAAGGTCTTCCATCCACTGGTTCACTCCCCAAATGGCCACCATGCTAGGGCTAGGCTGATCCGAAGCCAGGAGCCAGGAGCTTCTTCCCAATGTGGGTGCAGGAACCCAAGCACTTGGGCCATCTTCCACTGCTTTCCCAGGCCGTAAGCAGAGAGCTGGATCAGAAGAAAACCAGCTGGGACACAAACCGGCACCCATATGGGATGCTGGCACTGCAAGCAGAGGCTTAGCCTACTATGCCACAGCTCCAGCCCCCAATACTTCATTTTTTTTTTTAGAAGATAACCATATTTGCCTCCCTCCCTTACTCAAACCACTCTCTTTTTTTATCTTTTATTTAATGAATATAAATTTCCAAAGTACGACTCATGGGTTACAATGGCTTCCCCCCCCATACCGCCCCTCCCACCCACAACCCTCCCCTTTCCCACTCCCTCTCCCCTTCCATTCACATCAAGATTCGTTTTCGATTATCTTAATATACAGAAGATCAGCTTAGCCAATACTTCATTTTAAAATTTTGTTCTTTGCAGTACCATTTTTTGATACCAATTACTGTAAAGGTAAGAATTCTTAGACAACAACAGAGTCCATTCTACCTAGTTTGAAAATTCAACCGTGCTTAGTTTAATGTTATTAGATAACCTTCAGAATTGCTGGAAGACATGTTCCTAGACATGGAACAAAATAGATTAAATGCCTAGGAACAACTCAATAGAACTGCCTTATGAAGGATGTCACTATTGGCACAGGCCCTAGAACCATGCTTCTGCTATAATTGAAAAACAACTGCCTCCTTTGATGTAACAGTTTGTACTATTTTGCTATAACAATATGCCTGAGGGTGAGTACTTTATAAACAAAAATGTTTATTTAAAGCACAGTTCTGCAGACTCAACACCATGACACTAGCTTCTATTTGGCTCTGGTGAGGGCCTAACAGTGGATAGCATTACAATGATGGGAATATGTATAGAAAACAGCACATAGTGAGACAGGGAGCCAGAGAGCAGGGAGGGGTCAGTTTTATTCTCTTGATAACATCTCACTCTGGTGAGAACTTCTTTCAAGAGATAATCACAAATGCCTTGGAAGGGCAATGACCCCAATGACCTAATTATCCACCACCTTAACACTGCCACACTGAGAACAAAGTTTCCAATATAAAATCTCTTGAGGCACAAACCGCATGAAAACTATGGCCATGGACAATTCCAGAAGAATGAAATGCCTTTTCCAGTAGATTTCTCAGTAGGTCCAGTCTCCTTGGATTCTCTTTTCCAGGTCTCACACCTACAGAAACTTAGCTCCAAGAATGAGAAACAGATTTCAGCAGGAAGTGTATTGGGGAAGAGTTGAGTGATCCGATCTATATCATCTACCATACACTAGTCTTTGCCTTCTGACCTGTCAAGAAGAAGGGGTGTATCTATTCCTTTTCTTTTTTTTTTGACAGGCAGAGTGGACAGTGAGAGAGAGAGAGACAGAGAGAGAGGTCTTCCTTTGCCGTTGGTTCACCCTCCAATGGCCGCCGCGGCCAGCGCGATGCGACCGGCGCACCGCGCTGATCCGATGGCAGGAGCCAGGAGCCAGGTGCTTTTCCTGGTCTCCCATGGGGTGCAGGGCCCAAGCACCTGGGCCATCCTCCACTGCACTCTCGGGCCACAGCAGAGAGCTGGCCTGGAAGAGGGGCAACCGGGACAGAATCCGGCGCCCCGACCGGGACTAGAACCCGGTGTGCCGGCGCCGCTAGGCGGAGGATTAGCCTAGTGAGCCGCGGCGCCGGCCTCTATTCCTTTTCAAAGTGAGTCTCTTACATTTTTGGCCACACACCTTCTTTAATCTTTCAGGATGGGACTCCATTAATTGTTGCTTAATTTAGTATCAGTCTCTCCTCCACTATCTTCTTTCCCTTAATCCAAAATCTATCCTCACTTACACCTTCCTATAAAGGTTCTTGCTTTCTCTTTCTTCTTTAATTTGACAATATCAAATTTACAGATTACCTGTATTAACTATTCAACCCATAGCAATCTAGGCAGGTCAGGGCAGACAATTTTTCCTTTAAAATCTGAATGAAAAAAACATTTTATTTTGCCTGACTTCATCATAATGTAGACAAAACAGGAATTTATGTGATTTATTAGGGCTTGATAGCACGAACATACTAAGATGCACTATAAATTTTAGGTTTAAAGTATACAAAGTGTAATTGGGGCAATACCTACGGAATTGTTTCCACCAGCCTTGATTTATGTTTTCTGGTCTTTAAAAACAACTTTTCGGGGAACGTATTTGGATACAAAAGCTATACTGCCGGGACTGAGCAATGGGTTAAGCTGCCAATTGTGCCCCCTGCCTCGAATATGGGCGCCAGTTTGGGACTCAGCTGCTGCACTTCCCATCCAGCTCCCTGATAATATGACTGGGGAAGCAACAGAAGATGAGCCAAGTGCTTGTGTCCCTGTATCCACATGGCAGACCCAGATGAAGCTACTGGCTTTGTCCCAGCCCAGCCCCAAATAAATAAAATTGATCTTTTTTAAAAAAATTACATTGCATATTAAAGGATATGGATAAATTTAGAAGCATGTGGGTTTTTTTAAAAAAAAGATTCATTGATTTAGTTATTTGAAAGGCAGAGAGAGAGAGAGATACCTTCTATTCTCTGGTTCACTCCCCAAGTATCCACAGCAGCCAGGGCTGTGCCAGGACAAAGCCAGGAGCTAGGAACTCCATCCTGGTTACCCATGTGGTAGGAAGTGATCTTATAACTAAGGCCATTATCTACTGCTTTCCCAGGTACATTAGCACGGAGCTGGATTGGAATCAGAGCAGCCAGGACTCAGTATGGTATGCTGGTGTTGCAAGTGGTGACTTAAACCACTGTTCCACAGTGCTGGCCCAAGCATCTGGTTTTATCAACTGTTATCTATCCTCATACAACCATTAAATATACAAGAAAACATAAATTTTAGACAACTTACCACCATCCTTGCAAACTACCATATTTCAGATGACAAAGACTGTACTTCATTAAACCTTATTCATAAGGCCGGCATTGTGGTATAGTGGGCTAAGTTTCCGCCTCTGGTGCCGGAATCCCATATGGGTGCCTGTTCAAGTCCCAGCTGTTCCTTTTCCAATCCAGCTCTCTGCTATGGTCTGGGAAAGCAATGGAAGATGGCCCAAGTGTTTGGGTTCCTGCATCGATGTGGGTGACCCAGAGGAGGTTCCTGGCTCCTGGCTTCAGATCACCTCAGCTCTAGTTGTTGCGGCTATCTGGGGAGTGAACCAATGGATGGAAGATCTTTCTCTTTGTCTCTCCCTCTTTCTATCTATAATTCTACCTCTCAAATAAATAAGTAAATAACCTAAAAAAAACCTTATTCAAGCTACCGGACCATCTATGTCATCTATGCACTTCCTTGTAAAATCCAGCTTTAGCAAAGAATCTTGCTAAGTCATATTGGCAAGAGCTCCTTACCCTCAATATCTGATCACTCTCAATAGCTGGTCAGGCTATCAATCTGTCTGATAACCCTGGCCCGTTTTTAACAAGAATCTTGTCAAGTCATCTTAATCAGTATCTTCCTTACCCATAATGTTTGCTTTAGTAATTTTGCCTACCCTGTCCCTTGCCTATACATTACCACTTGCCCATGCTATATTCAGGGTTGAGACCAATATCTTTACCCCAGTACAAAATCTCACCAAGTGGCCCCTATGTTGCTATGATCTTGAATGAAGCTTTTTTTTTTTTTACTATTCTCTAACATGTGTCTTTGAATAATTTTTCTTTAATACACAATGTTGATAAATATTCTCTGCCTAAGAAACTAGAAAGCCCCCTTTTTTTCAGTTACTGAATATTGCAAGGGCCATGTGATCAGCAGCTGCTTCTGCAATATAATCTCTACTAACACAGTATAATGATTGATAGGATGATAAATCATGAATTCTGTAGCCTAGGTAATTGGCCTGAAGTAGAATATGATTAAAATGTATACTTTTAGATTGACCTTGTTAGAAAGGAAAAAAAAATCAAAAGTAAGATTCCACATTTAGTCCTACTAAACTAATAGTCATTAATTAAGTAAAACATTTTCGGCCAGCGCTGCGGCTCAATAAGCTAATCCTCCGCCTGTGGCGCTGGCACACCGGGTTCTAGTCCCGGTCGGGGCGCCAGATTCTGTCCCGGTTGCTCCTCTTCCTGTCCAGCTCTCTGCAATGGCCTGGGAGTACAATGAAGGATGGCCCAAGTCCTTGGGCCCTGCACCCGTATGGGAAACCAGGAGAAGCACCTGGCTCCTGGTTTCGGATCAGCGCAGTGCGCAGGCCGCAGTGGCCATTAGGGGGTGAACCAATGGAAAAAGGAAGACCTTTCTCTCTGCCTCTCTCTCTCACTGTCCACTCTGCCTGTCAAAAAAAAAAAAAAATTAAGTAAAACATTTTCTTGAATTATGCGTTTGTCATTATAATTCTTTTCTTACTAGAAGGGGAACATTTTGGTTCTTGAATTTTTGGTTTAGGGATACTGCTATGGTTTGCATATTAGCTTAGATGTTAAATGTTACCAAAGGCTCATAGGCTTAGTTTCCAGTCTTATGGTAAAGATACTAAATGGGTGGAAACCTCATCTAATGACTGTATTTGGATGTGAAGACTTTGGGAGGTTATTGTATTGGATCACTATAATATGGGGGAACTAAACAGGAAGATTAGGTAGGAATAGTTGAGATGGAATATTTTTTTCACAATTACTGCCTAGCCCTGCATTATAACTCTACCGCCTTCCCTGTCAATCTAGTATGCTCACTTTCCCATGATGCACCAGTATCTCATCTGGGACCAGGAGGAAGGAGATGCCATGATGGCCATGTGGAAGTTAAGCTCCGTATGGAGGTACCATGAAACTTCCAGAAATCCTCAAGCACAGTAAACTCCACCCCATTTATATATTCAATTACGGCACTACTCTGTACCTCATAAAAGGGAATAATAATGTGAAAGCCATCCTTCTTTTGCTCTTGGCTTCTGGGCCATGCATGTGGATCCTTCTCTGGTCTTCTCCTACTCTCTCTCCTTGTAGACATCTCTCTAGAAACAAAAAGCTGCAACCAGTGTGCCACACAAACCTGGGAAAGCCACTGATATCAGCATGCAGGCTTGAAGAACAGCCACGTGGGCAGAGACCAGCAGAGCCATGGTGGCATGGAGGCCTCCACCAGTACATCAAAGGATGTCTCAGACAACTTGGAAGTCCAGGCAGACACCTGGAGCAAGGGCAAGCTACTGCAGATAAACTCCAATAGGGCAATACCAAAAGGAAATATGTGGTTAAAGCTGGGGCAGAGTCTCCACAAGTTCAATGTCCAGGGGATCTGCAGAGATGAGATTCCAGCCTGTGAGAATTAATAAATAATAGACTGTGAGCAGCAAAGTCATAGAAGTAGGGCTACCCAAACCCTTGGGAACTCATCACCTGTCACAGTATGGCCAGAATGCCACACATGGAGCTTTAGGGTTTCATGCTTCCTCTGAGGGATTTCAGTCTTGCCTTATTCTGAATAATCATTTCTACTTGGTAGTTACCCATTTTTGGAACAGAAATATATACCTTTCCTATCCTACCATCATATCTCAGAAGTATGCAACTTTTGCTTTGTTTTGTTTTGCTTTGCTTTTACAGGAGTTTACAGCCAAGGAAGTTTACTTGAGTCTCAGATGAGACTTTGGACTTTATTTTGAATAAAGTTGGAAAATTAAGATTCTGGGACTCTATTTTTTTTGACAGGCAGAGTGGACAGTGAGAGAGAGAGACAGAGAGAAAAGTCTTCCTTTTTCCATTGGTTCACCCCCCAATGACCGCTGCGGCCGACGCACTGCACTGATGCGAAGCCAGGAGCCAGGTGCTTTTCCTGGTCTCCCATGTCTTTGGGCCATCCTCCACTGCCTTCCCGGGCCACAGCAGAGAGCTGGCCTGGAAGAGGAGCGACCGGGACAGAATCCGGCGCCCCGACCGGGACTAGAACCCGGTGTGCCAGCGCCACAGGCGGAGGATTAGCCTATTGAGTTGCAGAGCCGGCCCAAGACTCTGGGACTCTTCAGAGTGAGTGCATTCTGCATGGTAAGGTGCACATGAAACTTTGGGAACCAGGAGCAGAATGCTATTGTTTGGATATTAGTTTGGTTGTTGAATATTCCTCAAAGACATATTTGTTAAAGGCTTGATCCCCAAAGTTTATGTCAATGATACTCCGAAGGTGAGAACTTAATTCAATTATGATGTTTGGAGGTAGGGCCTTTGGAAGGTGACTGGATGGAATTGGGCTGTTAGAGTGGAATACCATGATTAAGTCCTGATGGCTTTGTAGGCAAGCACATAGAAATAGAGATGAGCCATGTGGTGCTCAGTGCCACCTCAGGACTCTACTAGCAGGAAAGCCCTCGCTAGAGACCAAACCAATGCAGCCCTCCCAGACTTGGACTATAAACCTCCAAAACTGTGAACCAAAATGAACACTTTTCTTTCATACACAGTCTGTGTCAGGTATTTCATTGTAGTGAGAAAAAGCTGACTAACATGCAAGTGTGCCAAAATCTTTATTAAATAAAAATGACATGAAATAAACTATATGTATGCCTTTAAAAGTCTTAAAGTATACAATTTTTTAAATCTTAAAAACAATTGTCTTTAAAGATTTTATTTTCATTTATTTGAAAGACAGATACACAGAGAGAGGGAGAGACAGAGAGAGACAAAGATCCACTGGTTTACTCCCTAGATGGCTGCAATAGCCAGGGCCAGGCCAGGCCGAATCCAGGAGCCTGGAACTTCATCTTAGTGTCTCGTGTGGGTGCAGAAGCTCAAGCACTCAAGCCATTTTTCACTGCTTTCCCAGGTGCATTATGCTCCAAAAAGGGATATTGGTGTTGCAGGTGGAGGCTTAACTTGCTGAGCCACAATGGCAGCCCCTAAAATTCTGTTTTTAAATCAAGATACATAAAACAGATTACAGTGCTAGTTGCACTGTGAATATACTAAAAGCCATTGAACTGTGACTTGAATTTAAATGTGATTATATGATATATAATTCTCTCAATAAAGTTATGGGGGAAGACATAGATAAAGCTCCATTCATTAATAAGGGAATTCAAACATAGAGCAATGAACAGGAAGCTGAAGCTGCAGACCTACAAGGTTTTGGGAGCAAAAACATGGTATGGAGGGGCCAGCACTGTGGCGTAGTAGGTTAATCCTCTGCCTGCGGCACCTGCATCTCACATGGGCTCTGGTTCTCGCCCCGGCTGCTCCTCTTCTGATCCAGCTCTCTGCTTTGACCTGGGAAAGCAGTGGAGGATAGCTCAAGTGCTTGGGTCCCTGCACCCGCATAGGAGACCCAGAAGAAGCTCCTGGCTCCTGGCTTTGGATAGGTGCAGCTCCAGCTGGGGAGTGAACCAGCGACAGAAGACCTTTTTGTCTCCCCCTCTCACTGTCTGTAACTCTACCTCTCAAATAAATAAAATCAAAAAACAAAAAAACATGGTATGGAGTCAGAAAGCAACTCAAATAAGACAGTTTTCAAGCATTCACTTATAAGAGGGGTTGGAACCTCATTCACGGGGTGAAATGAGGGGTGAAAATGACGGTATTGAGTTAAGCTTCCTTCTCCGATTAATTTAATACTGCCCGGGGTTACAGTCAGTAAACATGGCAAAAAAGAGTGGTTACAACTGTGCAGGAGAGAATACAGCCAAATTGTGCACTGATGCGGAATTGAGAGTCTCATAGCAAAAGATCTATGAGCTGCCATGTAGAAGAGCTGGTTTTAAATGGGGAACCGTAGGGACCTGATGGCAGCAACCCCAAAATTACATATGTGGAGTGGGAAGAGTGGACAAGGTTAAAAAGGCATGCTGACTCGAGAAAAGCTTTCAGAGCAAGATTGCAAACATGTGACAACAGTTTACTTTTTATATTTATTTATTTATTAAAAATATTTTACAAATTTTTAAATTTTTTTGAAAGGCATAGAGGCAGAGAGAGTCAGAGATACAAAGAAAGACAGAGACATATACACAGAGATCTCTCATCTGCTAGTTTACTCCCCAAATGCCCACAACAGCCAGGGCTAGGCCAAGAAAAAGCCAGGAGCCTGGAACTTAATTTAGGTCTCCTACATGGTAGTCTTCCATGATATAAAGTAGCAGAAAGCTAGAATCTCAAGTGGAGCTATGGCATGAACACAGGCACTCCAATATGGGATGTGGGCATCTGAAACAGCACCTTAACCTCTGTGCCAAATGCCTGCCCCATGGCGAAAAAAAACAAACTCTGAAAATGGTTAACAAGCTCAATAAATGGGAGAATTTAAGTGCGAAATAAATGTGAGTAAGAGAGCACTTACAAAAGATTTTTAAAGACCCACAAAGAGATACAGTTTGGAATAATATTCATGCAAAAGAGAAGCATATTTTGAAATAAAATTGGGCAGAAATGAATAAATAATATGAATCAAGATAAGTTAAAGTATAAAGTGAATACAATAAATGAGAATAGGTAATAAAGGAAGACACAGATGAGAAAAATTTACCGAACGTGCAACATCAGAGCTTTATGTACAAAACATAGATTAAGGAGCTCTACCATAAATCTATTAGGGGTGCATTAGCTTCCTGTGGCTGCCATAACAAATTATCTCAAGCTTGATGGCTTAAAACAGCAGAAATTTCTTCTCTTATATATCTAGAGCTAAGAAGTTCAAAACCGGCTGGCGCTGTGGCTCAATAGGCTAATCCTCCGCGTTGCGGCGCCGGCACACCAGGTTCTAGTCCCGGTCAGGGCGCCGGATTCTTTCCCGGTTGCCCCTCTTCCAGGCCAGCTCTCTGCTGTGGCCTGGGAGTGCAGTGGAGGATGGCCCAAATGCTTGGGCCCTGTATCCCATGGGAGACCAGGATAAGCACCTGGCTCCTGCCTTTGCATCAGTGCGGTGTGCCAGCTGCAGCGCGCCAGCCGCGGCGGCCATTGGAGGGTGAACCAATGGCAAAAGGAAGACCTTTCTCTCTGTCTCTCTCTCTCACTGTCCACTCTGCCTGTCAAAAAAAAAAAAAAAAGTTCAAAACCAAGGTACCAGCTGTGCTGTCGCCTCTCAAAAAAATAAAAGAACCTTGTTTTGCCTTTTCCAGTTGGCAGCTTCTAGCTTCCCTGGTTTATGGCTGCATAATTCTAATCTCTGCCTCTGTCTTCACCTGGCGTTTTCCCTTTCTTCCCATATCTCTCCTCTGTGTCTTTTATAAGAATGATTGTCACTGGATTTAGAGTTCACCCAGATAATTCAGGATGGTCTTCAAAGATTCTCTCTCCAAATAAGTCTCATTCACAGGTTCTGAGGATTAGGACATCAACATATCTCTTTGGAGGCTGACATCCAACCCTCTACAAGGAGAAATAAAATGAATAGCAGATAGGCAATATTTTAGAAGATAATGGCTAGACATCTTCCAGAATAGAATGAAGACAAAAATCCTTATATCAAAAGTGCACACCAAGCGGAAAAAGATAAATAAAAAAAGACTCTACATCTAGACACACCATAGCGAAAATGAAGGATATTTAAGAAATTAATCTTTTTTTAAGTTTTATCTATTTGGAAGGCACAGTGTGTGTGTGTGTGTGTGAGAGAGAGAGAGAGAGAGAGAATCTTTCATCTGATGGTTCACTCTAAAATGGCCACAACAGCCAGGGCTGATCAAGCCAGGACTGGGACAGGCCAGACGGGAACTCCATCTGGGTCTCCTACATGGGTTGCAGAGGCCCCAAGCACTTGGACCATCCTTTGCTGCCTTCCCAGGAGAATTAGCAGAGAATTGGAAGCAGAGCAACTAGGGTTCCAATCTGCATTACAATATTGGAGTGCAAGTGGAACTTAACCCACTATGCCACAATGCTGGCACCTAAGAGATTAATGTCATCCCCCAGAAGACAAATATACGTTTTCCCTGATTTGTAGAAACGAATATACATAATATACAGAGTAAAAAATTGTAATATACCTGGGCAAAATTGACATTTTGAAATTTATTATTGTTTATAGCCCTGTCTATATTCCTGAGGAACAGCAGCTTTTCGACCTACTTATTGAATTCTTTATTTAATGGAGGGTTAATCTCATAATAATAAAGTAAACAGAAAGTATGTCATTGCAGAAATTAAAAGAAAAGAAAGAAAGTAAGGAGGAGAGAGGGTGGGAGTGAGGAAGGGAAGGAGGGTGGGTAGGAAGTATCATTATGTTCTTAAAACTGTATACATTAAATGCATGAAATTTGTTCCCGAATTAGAAAATTATTGAAAACCAACCAGAAAGAAAGCCTAAAGTACTTAAGAAAACTGGAATGGCAGCAATTATTTTCATCAGCTATGCTATCAGCAGACAATCCGATGGTACCTTCTAAATTATGAGGGAAAAGAACTGCCAACATATATTCTATATTCAGTTTAACTATTATTCAAAGTGAAGTTAAATATTTTAGGGCAGATAAATATAAAAAATAGATTATTCACAAATATTTTCCAAAGCTATTATAACAGGTACTTTAGCAAGAAGAAAAATAAATCCAGAATGAAAATGTCAGAAGAAACATGAAATAGAAGAAAGTTGAGATGGAACAGAAAGAAATCAGCAAGTGAAAAAAAAAGTCAGGGAACTGGAAAAAAATGAAAGGAATGTTAGGTACATAAAACAGGGGAGAAAGAAAAGAGGAATATGGGGGAGGAGAAAATCCTTTTCAAAAGCAACAAAGAAAAATGCCCTAAAAGTGAGAAAATCCTTTGTTCCAGCAATTCTACCTCTAGGAATTTGTCCTAGGAAAATAATTAAGGACAGATGTTAATATTTAGCTGCACAGCATATTATCATTTAAAGATTAACAATAGATGATTTGATATGTAAATTAGGAATATCAAGATAGTAAAATATTATGTATAACACCAAAAATAATGTTCTATGTAAATATTTGGCAAGTAAAAATTTTATAATATATTGTTGAGTAAAAAGAAAACTGATTGCAAAACAGTATAGACTGTATGATCCAATATTTGTTTAAATATCCATGTGTGGGGGTCTGGTGCTGTGGTGCAGTGGGTTAAAGCCCCAGCTTGCAGTGCCAGCATCCCATATGGGCGCTGGTTCAAGTCTCAGCTGTTCCACTTCTGATCCAGTTCTCTGCTATGGAAAGGGAAAGCAGCAGAGAATGGCCCAAGCCCTTGGGCCCCTGCACCCACATGGGAGATGTTAGGAAACTGGCGCAGTTTCAGCCAGGTGGCCACATGGTCCAGCTACCTGAGCCAGGCTCCACCCCCATCCTAATGGGATTCACTGCTCCTGCTTCCCTGCCCACCCTCAGGCAAAGTTTTAAAAGGGCCTGTTCCTGAACACATGCTCTCTACCCTCTTGGCCCTTCTCTCCTGTGCTCTCTTGGTTCCTCTCTCTAGCCTCCTCCTCTGGTCTCTTGGCTCTCTCTCTCGGCTCCTCTCATCTCTCTTCTATCCTTGCTAGCTCCTCTCCTCTCTCTTTCTCTCTTACACTCTCTTTCTCTCTCTTTCCCTTCGCTGCCCCTTCACTCCGGTCTGTAGGGTGTTCCCCAATAAACCCTTTCCCTTACTCCGGTGTTCAGTGTGTTTTGCGACGGCTAACATTAATACATAACAGGAGACCCAGAAGAAGCTCCTGGCTCCTGGTTTCACATCGGCGCAGCTCTGGCAGTTGCAGCCATCTGGGGAGTGAACCAGCTAATGGGAGACCTTTCTCTCTCTCTAGATCTCCCTCTCTCTGTAACTCTGTCTTTGAAATGAAAAAAAAAAAAAAAATCCATGTGCGGGGCTGACACTGTGGCGTAGTAGGTTAAACCTCTGCTTGCGGTGCCGGCATTACATATGGTTGCTGGTTCAAGTCCCGGCTGCTCCATTTCCAATCCAGCTCCCTGCTAATGTGTCTGGGAAAGCAGCACAGGATGGCTCAAGTGCTTGGGACCCTGCCACCCAAGTGAGAGATCTGCAAGAAGCTCTTGGCTCCTGGCTTTGGATCCACCCTGCTCCAGCCATTGCTGCCATTTGGGGAGTGCACCAGGGGATGGAAGATTCTCTCTCTCTCTCTCTCTCTCTCTCTCTCTCTCTCTCTCCCCCTCCCCCTCTCCCTCTCCCTCTCCCTCTCCCTCTCCCTCTCCCTCTCCCTCTCCCTCTCCCTCTCCCTCTCCCTCTCCCTCTCCCTCTCCCTCTCTGTAGCTCTTCCTCTCAAATAAATCTATAAATCCTAAAAAAAAATCCAGGTGCATATAAATTGTAAAACATTTGGAAGCTTTTAAATTAATTTAGTTAATACTCTACTGAGTTTGAATGTGTTTAAAAATTTTATTTATTTATTTGAGAGAGAGAGAGAGTTACAGACAGCGAGAGGGAGAGACAGAGAGAAAGTTCTTCCATGTGCTGGTTCACTCCCCAAATGGCTGCAACAGCTGGAGCTGAGCTGATCAGAAGCCAGGAGCCAGTAGCTTCTTCAGGGTCTCCCATGCAGGTGCAGGAGCCCAAGGACTCGGGCCATCTTCCACTGCTTTCCCAGGCCACAGCAGAGAGATGGATCAAAAGAGGAGCAGCTGAGACTAGAACCAGTGCCCATATGGGATGCTGGTGCCACAGGCAGAGGATTAACCCACTGTGCCACAGTGATGGCCCCTGAATGTGTTTTTTAGAGATTTATTTATTTATTTATTTGAAAGGCAGAGTTACAGAGAGAGAGTGAGAGAGATTTTCCATCCACTTGTTCACTACCCAAATTACCACAACAGCCAGACCTGAGCCCATCTGAAGCCAGGAACCAGGAGCTTCTTCCCGGTCTCCCACGTAGGTGCAGGGGCCCAAGTATTTGGATCATCTTCTACTGCTTTCCCAGGCACATTAGTAGGGAGCTGAATCAGAAGTGGAGCAGCTGGGTCTCAAACAACTGCTTGTATGGCATGTCAGTGCCACAGGTTACCCACTATGCCACAGAGCTGGCTCTGAGTGATTGTGTGTGTGTGTGTGTGTGTGTGTGTGTGTGTGTTTAAGATGTATCTGAAGGCCGGCGCCGTGGCTCACTAGGCTAATCCTCCACCTTGCGGCGCCGGCACACCGGGTTCTAGTCCTGGTCGGAGCACCGGATTCTGTCCCGGTTGCCCCTCTTCCAGGCCAGCTCTCTGCTGTGTCCAGGGAGTGCAGTGGAGGATGGCCCAAGTGCTTGGGCCCTGCATCCCATGGGAGACCAGGATAAGTACCTGGCTCCTGCCATCGGATTAGTGCTGTGCGCCGGCTGCAGCGCGCCAGCCGTAGCGGCCATTGGAGGGTGAACCAACGGCAAAGGAAGACCTTTCTCTCTGTCTCTCTCTCTCACTGTCCACTCTGCCTGTCAAAAAAAAAAAAAAAAAAAAAAAGATGTATCTGAAAGGCAGAGTTAGAGAGAGAGAGAGAGAGAAATATCCTCCATCTACTGGTTCACTCCCCAAATGGCTGCAAAGGCTAGGGCTGTGCCAGGCTAAAGCCTGGAGTCCGCAATTTCCTCCGAGTCTGCCATGTGGCAGATGCCATGTGGATGCAAAGGCCCAAGATCCTGGACCATCTTCTTATGCTTTCCCAGGCACATTAGCAGGGAGCTGGATAGGAAGTGGAGCAGCCGGGACATGAACCAGGGCCCATATGGATGCCAGAGTCACAGACAGAAGTGTAACCTTCTAGACCATTATGCCTGCCCTGAGTCTGAATGTTTTTAAAATTTTTTTGATATGCTTGCCAGCTGTATTTCTATTTTCTCTACAATGAATACATACTGCATATCTAACATTGTTTTATCTTTAATTTTAACATAACAGAGTAAACTTTAAAATAGTGTGTTTTTTCCTCATACTACTTGTTGAACTCTTTACTTACTGTAGGGTTAATCTATGAGTGTAAAGGAAACTGAAAATAAATCTTTGTAAAAATTGAGTGGGCATAGGAAAGAGAGAGAGGAGGAAGAAGAGTGGGAGTGCAGGCGGGAGGGAGGGTAGGGTGGAAAGAATCACTATGTTCCTGAACATGTATGTATAAAATGCATGAAATCTGAATACCTTAAGTAAGATTTAAAAAATAATAATTTTAGCTGATAGCAATTAGAATTGTCTATTGACTCCTTCAAGTCTCCAAAGTACTCTGTAGTTGTAAACAGAGATGAATGAATGGCTAAGATATTTTTTATTAGTCTCTTGTTTTCTACTTGTATGAGTTGCTGTCAGGTATTTTATTATCCATAGCATACTGTAGATAGATCTGTTATTTACTACTTCTTTAGGAATTACATTAATCATTTTTTAAAGATCTACTTATTTATTTGAATGGCAGAGGTACAGAGAGAGAGGGAGAGATAGAGAGAGAGAGAGAGGTCTTCTATTTCCTGGTTCACTCCCCAAATAGCCACAATGCCCAAGGCTAGGCCATCATGAAGCCAGGATCCTGGAACTTCATCCAGGTCTCCCAAATGGGTGGCAAGAGCTCAAGCACTTGGACCGTCTTCCACTACTTTCCCTGGTGCATTAGCAGGGTACTGGATAGGAAGTGGAGTAGCCAGGAATGAACCTGGGACCCATGTAAGATGCTGGCATTGCATGTGGCAGCTTAACTCAGTGTGCCACAACATTAGCCCCACATTAATCATTTTTATAGAGAGAGAGTGACAAGGATTAGGGTTATAAAATATGCTTAAGAAATAAAATATTTTAACCAAATAACAAAAATATGTGAAGAAATAACAAAACCCAAAATTGTTTATCCATTCATCCTATCTAGCATCATACAGTCACAGAATCCATGGTGGGCAAGGGTGATCATGGTATATGAAAAATATATGAAAAAGCATTGTGGCACAGCATTTTAAGCAACGATTTCTGACGCTGGCATCCAAAATCGGAGCACCAGTTCCAGTCCCCACTGCTCCACTTTTGATCCAACTTCCTGCTAATGTATCTTAGAAAGCAGTGGAAGATGGCCCAAGTTCTTGGTCTCTGCAGCCCACATAGGAGACCGGGATGGAGTTCCTGGCTCTTGGCTTCAACTTTTCCCAGGCCTGTCTATTGGTAGCCATTTGGGGAGTGAACCAATGGATAGAAGCTCTCTCTCTCTCTCCCCCAGTCTCTCTCTCTCTCTCTCTCTCTCTCTCTCTCTCTCTGTTGTTCTGCCTTTCAAATAAATGAATAAGTATTTAAAAATAAGACAGAATTGATATGAAATTTTTCAAAATGCTAATGCTATGATGGTTTTCAAAATACTCTTAACCAAGTTACCATAACCAAGACCTCAAATTATTCCTGCGAATTATTTTCTTGTTTGTTTGTTACTTGTTTATTCGAGATCTATCTATTTACTTTTGGGGGCACTACTTAGAGGAAAATTTATATTCCCATTATTGTATAGAAAAATATCACAAATCTAGCAGCTTAACAAAAATATCCATTTATTTCCATGAGTCAGGAATGTGAGCATGTATTGACTGAGTTTTCTGATCATAATCTCACCAGGTGGAAATCAAGGTGCTGGCCAGGGCTGAGGTCTTGTCTGAGGCTCTTGGCTCTTTTTCGAGATCACATGGTTCTGGGTAGAATTCATTTCCTTGCAGCTATTGAACTCACAGTGCCTGTCTTTAAGGCCAACAGAGGCATGTCTTCTATTGTTTCATACATCCTCTAAGTGCTCACGTGATTAGGTCAGGCCCATCCAGGGTAATCTCCCTTTAGTTTAACTCAAAAGCAACTTGTTAGGGATTATAATTCCATCTGCAAAATACATTTTGCCCACAGGTCAACAGGGCCCACATAATCAAGGGGAGAGTATTTTTTAAACAAGATTTTTGAATGGCAGAGTTAGAGAGAGAGAGAGAGAGAGAGAGATCTATCTATCTTGTATCTGTTGGTTTACTCCTGAAATCACTGTAATAGTCAGTGCTGGGCCAGGGTGAAGCCAGGAGCCTGGAACTCCATCTGGGTGTCCCATATTGGTGCAGGGGCCCAAGGACATAAGCCATATTCCATTGCTTTCCCAGGTGCATTAGCAGGGAGCACCCAAATGGTATGCTGGCATTGCAGGTGATGTCTTTACCTGCTATGCTACAATGCCAGCCTTGAGAGCATTTTTAGGTGTATTTATTTTCATTTTATTTGAAAGGCAGTTACACAGAGAAAGAGAGAGAGAGAGAGAGATCTTTAATTTGCTGGTTCACTCCACAAATGCTTGCAACAAGTAGATCTCCAGGCCAAAGCCAGGAGCCTGAAACTCAGTCTGAGTTTCCCCCAGGGGTGGCAGGGTCTCATGTACTTGGGCCATCATGAGCTGCCTACTAGAGTATGTATTAGTGAGAAGCTGGATTGCAAGGAGAGGAGCAAAGTCTGAATCAGGCACTTTGATTTGGGATGCACGTGTCCCAAGTGGCAAGTAAACAAGTATGAAATGCTCAGCCGAGGAGAGAGTATTTAATCCTTATCTAAGATTCTGTATCTTTACTTCCTAACAATGGAAACGGGGGAAATGTTAATTCTCCTTCACAGCTAATTATTTCAGATGTGCATCATGAATCAACTTCTTTTCTGATTCCGTAATTCCACTTACCAGTTTGGTGTGTGAAATCTGGCTACTTAAATACACCGACATTACTTATTTATTTTTGCAGGCTGAAAGTTGGACTGCCAAGGAAATAAATCAAATATAGCCTTTTGAAAATTGAACCTATTATGCTAAGCTAATGTATCCTCACAGAGAAAAAGAGCAAAGCACTTGGAGCTAATAGAATTGGCTGAACAGTGGGATTTTTAGAAGACCCTGAACCATTTTCTGGCTGACCTCCCCCATAGCATAAAGTAACAATAAATCTGAGTGGCATATGAGTCATACAGACTTATACAACCTTGACATATACTAGTCACACTCATAATGTTTTACAGAGTATTTGTTATTATTACATTCAGCTTGCAATGTGCAAACCATGCACTCACAAATGAAATTGAATATTGGATGAGTTTTTCAAAATTGATTGGGGTAGTAGAAGGTAACCACAATGTTCCCTAGCAACAATAACATTGCCTGATTTATGAATGCTAGCATTAGCCAGCAGAATCACACAAAGCAGCCCTGATGAAATTTAAGCTGACAGGAGCACCATATTGTTGTATGCGGCTTTTGTTTTGTTTGCTTTCTTCTTTAGGACCTTCTGACTTGAAAATAGGATCTTAACTGCTTTTTAAATTTTATCAATTTTCAAAGAAGTCTAGCAGTACTTTGAAAACACCTTAGCAGTCATCAACAGAAATTATTTGTATTATTTATTTTTTTATTTAAAAAGCAGAGAGTGTGTGTGTATGTGTGTGTGTGTATGTGTGTGTGTGTGTGTGTGTGTGTGTGAGAGAGAGAGAGAGAGAGAGAGAGAGAGAGAGAGAGAGAGAAATCTTCCATCTACTGGTTCACTCCCAAAAAATGCCTGCAACACCACCAGGGCTGGGACAGGACAAAGCCAGGAGCCTATAACTCTACCTGGGTCTCCCAAAAATTATGTACAAGGACTCACCTACTTGAGCCATCACCTGCTGCCTCCTGGGATCACATCAGGAAGAAGCTTCCAGGAGTAGAATCAGGCAATCTGAAAAGAGATGTGGGCTTTCCAAGTGGCAGATTCAGTTGCTGTGCCACAAAGGCCCACTCAAACAGAAATTATTAGGATATTTTATGCCTTAGTACATCACTGTTTGCTGAATGTGCCTGGTGAAATCTTGGATTATATTTAGAAAGCTGGTTTGCTACCCATGAATAGACATGCTTGCATGTGCCAAGTCTCAAGCATGAACTAATCAATTAGGCATTAAAGTTACAAACATAATTAATCCACAATTCCTGCCTCAGAGGACTTCACAGTCCAGTAAGGAAGACAGATACAGAACAAATTAACTACCATATAGAACATATAACACACACATAAACAAAGTGCTATGGAAAAACAAAAGAGTGTTTCAGAAAAAACAAAGAAATGGATAATGAAAGTGGAAGAAGGAGGTCAGAGGAGGTAACTTATGAGAAGGGTCAAAGAATTACCAGGCAGAAGAGGAGGGAAGGGGCATTTCCATTACTGGAAACAGCTTCAGTGAAATGTATGAATACCATCTCCTGCATTGCAAAAAAAAGTACATTTTATTTCATTAGCATTACAAAAATATTCATATTTTCTTGAAGTGGTGAATTTGGTTTCACATTTTAACAGGTCCATAAGCAAGATGCTTTTAAGACCTTGAATGTAGAATTAAATAGATATGTATCCGAAACCAGGTCTAGCCATGGCTACCATCGGTACTTTTAAAAGATGGTAAACTTGATATGGCAATTTTTTTTTTTAATTTCAGGACAACTGAATAGCAACCTCCTCCAGTATTTCTTCTTGAAAAAGATTTATTGGCTGGCGCTGCGGCTCAATAGGCTAATCCTCTGCCTGCAGCGCCGACACCCGGGGTTCTAGTCCCGGTCGAGGTGCCGGATTCTGTCCTGGTTGCTCCTCTTCCAGTTCAGCTCTCTGCTGTGGCCCGGGAAGGCAGTGGAGGATGGCCCAAGTGATTGGGCCCTGCACCCGCATGGGAGACCAGGAGGAAGCACCTGGCTCCTGGCTTCGGATCAGAGCGGTGCTCTGGTCGCAGCTGCGCCAGCCGCAGTGGCCATTGGGGGGTGAACCAACGGAAAAGGAAGACCTTTCTCTCTGTCTCTCTCTCTCTCACTGTCCACTCTGCCTGTCAAAAAAGAAGATGTATTTATTTTGTAAGTCAGAGTTAGTTACAGATTTACAGAGAGGGGGGAGGGAGGGAGGAGGAGGAGGAGGTGTAGGAGGAGGGAGGGAGGGGAGAGAGAGAGATTCTATCTGCTGGTTCACTCCCCAGATGGCCACAATGGCCACAGCCAGCCTTGGACCAGGCTGAAGCCAGGAGCTTCATCCAGGTCTTCCACATGAGTGCAGGGGTCCAAACACTTGGGCCAAATTTTGCTGCCTTTCTCAGGACATTAGCAGGCAACTGAATAAGAAGTGGAGCAGCAGGGACTTATACCTCTCTACCACAATGCCAGCATCTCCCTCAGTTACTTCAAAAAGCTATCAAGTGAGGTATAAAAGGATGATTCTATTTTCTGAAAGTCTCTTCCAGATATATTGGTCTAGATTTTTTTTTTACAACAAAAATCCATCTTCAGTTCTATCAGTGTTAACATTACTACATGAAACTAGCTCCAAATTGTTTTTGTTCTGTAAAATGTAGCAGATACAGCTGAGGCCATACTGGATGTGTTCCATCTCATTTTACTTCCTCCTTTTCAGTGATGACAACTACCACAAATTTAGTTGATATCATCCCCCTACTGGTTTTTAGTTTATTTGTACTTATGAGTGGTTCCATAAACAATGTATTCTGTTGTGTTTTCAAACCTTAAATAAATGCCATGATATTGCATATATTTATTTTGCAATTGTGCTTTTGATTCAGTTATATATACTTTTAATAAACCTGTTTCATTTCATTTCATTTCACTTATAGCAAAAAGTTTCTGTAAAGAAAGAGGGAGAGACAGAGAGAGGCAGGTCTTCCATCTGTTTGTTCACTCCCCAGATGGCCACAATGGCCAGGACTGGGCCAGGTCAAAGCCAGGAGCCAGGAGCTTCTTTCAGGTCTCCTACATGGCTGCAGGGTCACCTTCCACTGTTTTCTCAGGCCATTAACAGGAGAGATGGGAAGTGGAGCAGCCAGGATATGAACCAGCAGCCATATGGGATGCCAGCATCACAGGAGGCAGCTTAACCCTCTTAACCCACAGCCAGGGCTCCTATATTTTTTTAGGGAAGAAATGTGGAGGGTTCTCCCAGGGCACTGGGAAAATCCTGAAGCTAGGGATGGTGCAGGCTCCTTAGCTCCACCCAGAAATGCAAATCACCTACCTTGGAAAATCTGTTGGATCATGGGAAAAACTTCCCTAAGAGAGTATTACAATTATAGGTGTACTTCTTTCAGTTGTAGTCTGTCTAGCAGTTGTCATTGTCTAGTTGCTTGAATAGTGCTCTCTTGCAGCATGTTCAATAAATCAAACTCTGTTCACTCCAAGAGCCAGGAATTCAATCTAGGTCTCCTATATGAGTGGCAGGGGTCTAATTACTAGAGCCATCACCTGCTGCCTCTCAGAGTACATGTTGGCAAGAAGCTGGAGAGCCAAATGTCTGCCCCTCAAAATCATATTTTAAGGTTTTTTGTTTGATCTATGATACAGTATTCTATTGTATTTGTATTATCACAATCTATCCAGTCACCATTATGTTGCTTTCAAAGATACTTATATTTTTTAAGACAACTCTTCTAAAGTGTGGTACACTTTGGGGGACATTGGGTTACTCTGCTCTGTTACATATGATTCCAGCATCCCATATAAACATCTCTTTGAGTCCCAGCTGCTTCACTTTTGCTCCAGCTCCCTGCTGTTGTGCCTGGGAAAGCGGCAGAAGGTGGTCCAAGTGCTTGGACATTGCCACACACATGGGAGACCCGGATGGCCTTCCAGGTTCCTGACTTCAGTTTGGCCCCACCCTTGCTATTTGCCATTGTGGCCATTTGGGAAGTAAACCAGTGGATGGAAGATCTCTGTCACTCTGCCTAATACTAATTAATTAATGAATTAAAAAATGTGATTTTTTAAATCTCACACCTTCACTTCTGCTTAGTGAATCAGAATGAAGTAGGCAGGCATACAGGTTAAAATTGATCAGATTTGTGAACTTGAAGACCACGCCCCTGTGTGACCTCATGCTCCTACCTGATGCCTTTGCCATGCCCCTGTGTGGCCTCATTCCCCTACCTGGCCACACCTGGGTGCCCACCAGCCAATCAGGATAATTAACCACTCCCCTTTGGAAGTAGGTTAAAAGCTGGGCCACACTGCTCTTTTTCCTTGGCCTCTTGCTAGGAAGGGGGCTTGCTGTAGCCCCACGCCTCCAGGGCGCATGGCCTTTGGGCCATGTGCTCTAGGCTTCCTGGCCTAGATGCTCATCCATGTGGCTGGTTCCTGGTGCTTGGTATGAATCCCTATTCACCTCTCTCCCCTAAATAAGCTCTCACCCTCCTATGCACCTTTCTCACTAAATAAAAGCCTAAAACGTACCATGCTGCCTCGTTTATCTGTGCCGGTATTCAGAATTCTTCAAATATTAGGCAAGAACCCTCTCGTGCTTATTAATATCGGGGATTTAGTAATAAGCCCGTGGTGAAATCGTAAGGCACCCCAAATTCCAGCAGCACATGTGGCACCCCGGATAGCATTTCTAGGGAACTTTAATGGCCACATTTTAGTGTAGATTTTAGGGGTTCTTGTCCGATTTCAAGAATCTGTGGAGATGGGAGGTGAGCAAGTTTTTTTTTCTTTCTATTACAAATTCCTTAGGAGATGTTTGGATATTACTGCTTTAGGAACTTCAGACTAAAGATGCAGCAAAGATAGATTTGTTTCTTAGAGCATCATAGAACTGGGAAACAATTGTAAATTAATTGCCTAAGGAAATTTGTAGACAGGTTTATCTATAACTACAGGTATGAAAAGCAGTAAAGAAAAGGTTCCAATTTGGTTTGTTCACATATCTGCTCAAAAATAGTTCTTAGAATGTTAAGAGCAAAGCAAATTCACGTGATAGTAGGTAACAGCTTGTTGCTATTTTCAAGTGTAGGAAAGAAAACTCCTTTCCTCTACCCTCTTGGTTTTGGTCCCAGTAGGTATGTGAATTAAATTAACAAAACACAGATTGTCAAGAGAAAAAAAAATTATTTACACACGCAGCGCACTTAAGAGGGTACTTCAAAATGTTTTTGGAATTTGAAACCTATGTATATAAAAGGGTTTTCCAAAAGGTCGTGGAGATATGTATTGTGAAGAAAGTATGCATGGATTTCAAATTAATTTGCACCAAAATAAGATGATTTTTAATTCAATTTTCCACAAACTTCTTGATGTTCCCCAGACAGTGATGAGTAACATAAAGAGGTGACAAAAATATGTAGCTTACAAACCTAGCTTGAGGAAGGAGAGGTAGAGGGAGTCTATAGGAGGAACAAATAAATAGTGTTTTTCAGGAAAGACAAATGAGTTTCTAGAAGAAAAATAGGGGAAACAAGAAAGTTTGTGATAATGTTTGTTTATGCAGGTGCAAGTGGCCTTTCTATCTTTATAGTCATGATGCTCCCCCAGGGAGAGGATTTATGGTAGGTTTAGTTTTACTCTCTCTCCTGGCAGTAGAAAACTCCCCAAAGAGGGAATTTATAGCAGTCTCATTTCTCAGAAGTTTCTGCTTTTGGTCAGATAAAGGAAGCTCCAAGAAGGCTTCTTGCTGCATCTGTTGAATCTCAAATGTCTTCAGCTTAAAATAATCTTTATACCAGCTCTGGGGTTCCGAGTAAAAAACATTTTGTAATGGAGTGAGTTCAAGTCAGAGTGTTAGAAACCACACTTCAATAGAGATGGGGAAAAAGTCAGAGCAGGTAAGTTGACCTACAGAAGACAGGCAAACAGATTAAGGATGTGTACAAATAATTGGGCAAGGCAAACAGTGTATCAGATACTAGTGAAAGCTGAAACCAACATGATTTCCTGTCCCCATACTAAACAATTCTGAGCAAAGGCATATTTTCCTGTCTCTCTATTAATTCTGATTTCAGGTACCCCTTCCTGTCCTTAAACTGGGACCAGAAATAAAAATTGAGATACTCATTTCAGGAAATACTTGCTCTTGGGAGGGCAACCAATTAAAACAGTTTGATCATCAACATTCTCTTCAAGATTCTAAACCTGGGTGTGTTCAAAAATCCCATGTTACTATGCCATAAACTCTGCCTAATCTTTATCTGGTTGCCATCTTAGAATCTCCCATTGCAGGCTCTAAAACTCCAAAATACCTCATAACTTAATTTCTTTATTTTGAGACAATACTAAGACTGTCATAGTGGTCTTCTCTCTTATCAGTGTAGGTCTAATAAACTTAGCACTGCTTGACCAACATGCTGTTCTGGTATCCAAAAGTTATAAAGTACTGAAAAAATAGGCAAAAATGACTAGATATCCTTTCAAAGGAATGCTAGATGTTATCTAGAAAATTCTTTAGGGATTATCTACTTTTATTAGGATCTATACTTTTCACTTTCTTTGGTCTAATTTACAACACTGTATGTTGTTAAAAATTATAATAATGCAAATTATTTTGTCCATAGAGATGTAGAGAGATTTCTCCTGATTTGGGATGGGGGGGGGAGAGAAAGAGAGAGAGAATTATGTAATCATGGAAACTGTTGGAAACTGACAGAGTTGCTTCCTCTAAGGGAAAATTCAGTTTTGCACTTAAGACCTTCAAATGGGTATCATAGCCTACCTATGTTGACAACATAAAATTAACTATCTCACAGCTCAAAGCTTTTTCATATACTTATAGTTGATGCAAGAATCTATCTCTGTGTGGGACCTAAAACAGTGCTTCTCATGCTTTATGCCCAAAAAGAACCATGTGGGGATCACATAAAATGTAAATGCCAATTCAAGAGGTCTGGGGTACGGACAAATTAGCTGCCAGATGATGCAATGATGCTGGTTCTTGGACCACACTTTGAGTAACAAGGATTTAAACCGTAACAACAGAAATATTATCCAAGTCTCAAATGTGAGCCACACATGTGATTTTAAATTTCTGGTGGCTACATTAAAATGTGAAAATAGATAAAATTAACAATTTATTTAACATAAAATATCATTTTAACATATAATGAATATAAAAAGATATTAAACATTCTTTTTTTTGTACTAAATCCTTGAAAATCAGGGCATATTTTGTAGTTTCAGCACATCTGTTTATCCTCGCTACAGTTCATGTATTCAGTAGTGATTTTCTTTTTTAAAAAAGATTTATTTAACTCTACCGTTTGAGGTAAGTCATCTTGAGCATGTCCCGAATTGCACATCTCTTCCCTCTCTTATTCCCACTCTTATATTTAACAGCGATCACTTTTCAGTTAAGTTTCAACACTTAAGAATAACTGTGTATTGATTACAGTATTCAACCAAAAGTATTAAGTAGAACAAACAAACAAACAAAAAAACAGTAGAGTTAGAAACATACCAGGGGATTCCAATTCAATCCCATCAAGGTGGCATGTACCAATGCCATCTCACTAGTCCAAGTGATCAATTTCTATTCACAATTGATCATAATGATAGTACTAAGAGCCAAAGGGAGCACATAAACAAGACTAGTGTCTGCAAATACTAGCTGATAGAATCAAAAAGGGAGAGAATGATCCAACATGGGAATCGAGATACACAGCAGACCCATAGAATGGCAGATGTTCTAAACAGCACTCTGGCCTCAGAATCAGCCCTTAAGGCATGCGGATCCGGCTGAAAAGCCCATGAGAGTATTTCAGGCATGGAAAGCCAAGACACTCTGGAAAAGAAAAAAAAAAAACAACAACAACAAACCAAACACACACACACACACAAACTAAATGAAAGATCTCCATGAGTGAGATCCCAGTGGAAAGAGCAGGTCATCAAAGAAGCAGGTACCTTTCTCTGAAGGGAGGAGAGAACTTCCACTCTGACTACGACCTCGTCTAAATATGATCAGAGTTGGTGAACTCAAAAGGCTTCCATAGCCTTGGCAACTCATGACTAGAGCCTAGGGTGATTACTGATGCCATAAACAAGAGTGTCAAATTGTTAAGTCAACAACAGGAGTCACTGTGTACTTACTCCTCATGTAGGATCTCTGTCCTTAATGTGTTTATACAATGTGAATTAATGCTATAACTAGTACTCAAACAGTATTTTTTCACTTTGTGTTTCTATGTGGATGCAAACTGTTGAAATCTTTACTTAATATATGCTAAACTGATCTTCTGTATATAAAGAGAATTGAAAATGAATCTTGATGTGAATGGAAGGGGGGAGGGAGAGGGAAAGGGGAGGGTTGCGGGTGGGAGAAGCCATTGTAATCCATAAGCTGTACTTTGGAAATTTATATTCATTAAAGTTAAAAAAATAATATCAACAACAACAACAAAATGATTTATTTATTTGAGAGGTAGAGCTACAGACAGAAGAGAAAGGCAAAGACAGAGACAGGGATCTTCCATATGCTGGTTCACTCTCCAAATCGCCACAACTGTGGGAGCTGGGCCAATTAGAAGCCAGGAGCCAGGAGCTTCTTCTTTGTCTCCTATGTGGGTTCAGGGGCCCAAGCACTTGGGCCATCTTCCACCGCTTTCCCAGGTGCACTAGCAGGGAGCTGGATTGGATGAGATGCAGGTGCCACAGGTGGAAGTTTAATCTACTATATCACAGCTCCAATCCCTCAATAGTGATTTTCATAGCATACAGTGCAGGACTAGGGATATGTAGGAGCCTTAAAAGGACCTTGTAGCTGGGTATGTGATACATTTCCTCTCTTCATCTTCTCATTTCCTCTTTCAGATAATTGTTTTAAATAAGATCAATCTTCAGGAATCGAATTGTATTTGAGTACAAACATTAACTACATCTAAACATGAAGCTCAACTATGCAGATCAACAATCACTTTTAAATACTCTTCTCTCTAAGTAAAGAAACATCTACATTTATTAAAAGACGTAGTAAGAGGTGAGAAACTATTGGCTAGATACCTGATGGTTGACTACACAGGTAACATTCACTCCATCCTCTTGTGGTCCTGCCAGTTGTGACAGGTCAATGCAAGGATTCTGGGTCAGGATTCTGGCATCAAAGAAAAGTTGATCAAAAGAGCTTGCCAAAAAAGATATCCAAGACAAACTGAATCCCATCCTCATGCCCCAACATTCTCCTGTACCCTAGTACTGACGACCTTTTCATAGCATATTCCAATTCTAAAACAAAATTCTTATCTTCCTGTGAAGAGAAAATGGTTGAAAAAATTCTTCACTGAGGGGTTGCATTAGAGCTGGTACTTGATAGACTTGTAAAAATTTCGCAGGACAAGGTGGATGAAAATGCAAGAGTACTTCAAAATGCTCATGGAGAAACAGAATTAAAAGTTGATTTTGGTGCAAAAATTTGAAATCTATGCATAGATTTTTATACAATAGACATTTCCATGAAATTTTTGAAGTGTCATCATATTCCAGTATTAATGAACAATATGAACAAAGGTATTTATAAGCCTAAGAGGGTGGGTTTGAATTTGAATCTTTGCTATAACATTTTCAAATACTAATGTGACTTTCAACTAATTTATTTACCAATGTGAAAGTTCTGCCTTATTTTTCCTGGTTTCTTGCTTCCTTGCTGGATAACTCTATCCTCTTAGCACAGGCTCAGTTGCTTATTTTCTGTCTCAGGGTAGGAAAATTGCCCTATGTATTTTCAATCCCTTTCTTCACCACCCTTTATTGCACAGGTGAAGTTATCTATTGGGATGTCATTTTATTCCACTCTCTAGTATTAAAAAAAAGACAACCGGATTTGTACTAATAATTCTAATTATGCCCATTTTTATTTTATTCTATGTTGTCTTAGGTAATGAATGTAACATCTTTGAACCATTTTTTTTCATTTATATCATAGTGATAACAAACTCCTTTTCACATCTTTGTTAGTATTAAATAGAGTATGTTAGTGAAAATGTCTAACAATTAGAAGATTCTCAATAAACTATTTTATTCCTCTTAAAACAAGAATATGAGTGGGAGAAATCAGCAAATTTTGTATGGCAGGTCCCAAAGAAACAGATCTTAAACCTTTCTGAGATTGAAAATATTTAAGAATTCAAAATATATTTCAATCAGCTTTTCAGTTAGCTTTTTCTCACTCTATCAAGATAAATTTTTACTTTCTGGAAAGATTGCTTATTTGACTTTAGTAAGAAATTTATTGCATAATTGTAAATAATAGAACTTTAGAATGTGTTACATGCATCTAAATAATAGTAAGGAATTTGTCTAGGGTCAAAAGGCCAGTATATATAATACTGCTATTATTATTATATATATAATATATATTATATATGTATATATAATAGCAGTATTTCATTTTATCTACTCAAATTGAAGTTGGGGTATAGCCTGGGTCAGGGAGATAAGGTTTTCTTATAACTCCAGGAAGGTTCATAAAGTAAAATGAAATAAATCGATTTAGAGCCAGGTATGTAAACTTGGGTCAGGAAATAGGTGATCATGTTTAACTGTCCTGGAAAGTAGTCTTTTTTTGTGAGTAAAACTCTGGTGTTCTTTCATTCAAGGATGTGCTTTAATTTCCAGGATTTCACATGAACTAGGTTGCTACTTCTAAAAGCCTTTGCAAAAGACTACATCAGCTATGTACTTATGTTATATTTTCTACAAAGCATTAGGCAACATCACGGACATTTCTGTAGCTAATGTTGCTGGGAGAATTAATTTGGTAAGAATCTACAAATATTTTTTAGGTTTTCTTAGCAAAGCCCAATACAAATAGCATTTCATCATATTCATTATTTTTATGTCACTTGAATTTTGCAGATTAAATGAGTTTTTAGGACTCTTTTTAAAGATTTATTTATTTATTTGAAAGTCAGAGTTACACAGAGAGAGGAGAAGCAAAGAGAGAGAGAGAGAGAGAGAGAGAGAGAGAGAAAGAGAGAGAGAGAGAGGTCTTCCATCCACTGGTTCACTCCCCAATTGGCTGCAGTGGCCGAAGCTGCACTGATCCAAAGCCAGGATCCAGGAGCTTCTTCCAGGTCTCCCACGTGGGTGCAGTTACCAGACCTTGGGCCATCTTCTACTGATTTCCCAGACATAGCAGAGAGCTGGATCAGAAGTAGAGCAGCTGGGACTCTAACTGGCACCCATATGGGATGCCAGCACCGCAGGCAGCGGCTTTACCCATTACGCCACAGCGCCAGCCCCCAGGACTCTGACTTTTTTTAAAGATTTATTTATTTGAATGAATAAATAAATAAATAAATAAATTCACAGAGATAAGGGGAGAGCCAGAGAGAGAGAGAGTGAGGGTTCTTCTGTCTGCTGCTTCACTCCCCAGATGGCCACAATGGCTGTGGCTGGACCTGGCAGACGCCAGGAGCCAGGAGCTTGGGTGGTAGGTACCCAAAGTACTTGGGCCATCTTCTACTGCTCTCTTAGGCCATTGGCAGGGAACTGGATGGAAAGTGGAGTAGTTGGGATGAGAACTGGTACCCATATGGGATGCCAGCATTGTAGGCAGTGGCTTAACCCACTGAGTCAGAATGCCAGCCTCAGGACTTGGATTTTTGCACAGTTTTGTAAAACCTATATAAGTATGAATGTGAAATTCATAGTGAGGAAGAGAAAGAAAGGCTGACATTTTTCAACTCCTGTTCAATTGAACTTCCACAAAAACCTGCCCCAGATCAATAGCAAAATTCTGGATTAAGATTGTTCTGTACATATAATAAAAATAAAAATACTTTATACAGTAAATATTCTTCCTGATATGCATATATTTACAAAGCCTTAGTGAAATTGGCAAAATTCTATCTCTTAGGCCATTAATGAATTTCACAATATTTTCTGCAAGTGCTGAAGTCTCAACTGCTCTGCTTCCAATTCAGCATCCTGCTAATATATCTTGAAAGGCAGCAAATGACTGCTTAAGTTCTTGGATCTCTGCCACCCACATGAAACCTGGCTGAAGTTCCAGGCTCCTGGTTTTAGCCTGGCCCAGCCATGGCTGATTGCAGGGATTCATGGAGTGAACCAGTAGATGGATGATCTCTCTCTCTCTCTCTCTCTGCCTTTCCAGTAGATGAAAATGAAATATATAAACATTTAAAAAAGAAAATCATAAATATAAGAGTTTGATTATGGGTTTTAGTACCACTTAGAGCCACATTCAATACCTTTGGCCAGAATAGACTTGGTTAATCTGATATCCTTGTTTAAGGAAACTGCCATTTGGGGAAACACATGTAGATTCAACAGGAAAATGAAATGAAAGTCAACTGAGGTCCAAATCAGTATTGTTAAGTGGCTGATTTTCCTCCTAACCATTTACTACTGAGCTCTCAATCATTAAGAGGAGAAATTACATTTTAGCTATCTGAAATTTTGGCAATCAAAATAATTTTATTTTCACAACCACCAAGAAAGACCTTTATATAGACCAGAGGTTTCCAAAGTGGACATGTACACCTCAGGAATATGAACAAGATGATCCACATGGCACAAGAAGGTGACCAAATGAAATTTTATTTAGATTTTAAAATTTATTTTTGTTATTTTTTTAAAAAAGCGGCTTTATTGAGAAATAACTTACATACCATAAAATTCACCAGTTTAAAGCGTAAAAATCCATGGTTTTTAGTATATTTAGATGTGTGCGACCATCACCATTTGATTTTAGAACATTTTCATTACTGCATAAAGATACCTCATTCCCACTAACAATAACCTCCATTTTCCCTTTACCCCATCTCCAGAAACCAGTAGTCTACTCTCTGTAGATTTTCCTTTTCCAGACATTTCATATAAATGGAGTCATATAATATGTAGTCTTTTATGATGGAATCTTTCACTGAATGTATACTTTTCAAGTTCACCCATGTTGTAGCACATACCAGTATTTCATTGTTTGCAATGCCAAAATTATTCCACTGGGACCAGCACTGTGGCATAGTAGGTTAAGCCTCTGCCAATCTCCACCTGCAGTGCTGGCATTGCATATGGACACTGGCTCGATTCCCAGCTTCTCCTCTTCCGATCCAGCTCTCTGCTTATGGCCTGGGAAGGCAGTAGAAGATGGCCCAAGTCCTTGTGCCCCTGCACCTGTGTGGGAAGAAGCTTCTGGCTCCTGGCTTCAGATCTGCCCAGGTCCAGCTGTTGTGGCCATGTGGGGAGTGAACCAGCAGATGGAAGACCTTTCTCTCTGTTCATCTCTTTGTGTCTGTAACTCTACCTCTCAAATAAATACATAAAATCTTTTTAAAAATTATTTCATTGTATGGGTCACATTTTATTTATTCATTCATCATTTGATGAAAATTTGGGTTGTTTCCACTTTTTGTCCATTATGAACATTTATGAAGAAATTTTTATTGGAAACAGTTTTTCAATTCTCCTGTTTCTATATCTAGGAGTATAATTTCTGTATCATATGGTAATTATGTTTACATTTTATTTATTTATTTTTATTTTTTGACACGCAGAGATAGACAGGCACACACACACACACACACGGTGGGGGGAGTCAGGGGGAGAGGGAGGAAGGGAGGGAGGGAGAGAGAGAGAGAGAGAGAATCTTTCTTTCCATTTGGTGGTTCATTCCAAAAATACCTGCAACCCACTGTGCTGGGACCAGACTAAAGACAGGAGACTGGAATCTAATTTGAGTCTCCTACATGGGTGGCAGGGATTCAGGTACTTGAGGCATCACTGCTCCTTCCAAGGTACAGACTAGTAAGAAGCTAGAATTGAGAGCGGAGTCACAGCTTGAACCCTGGCACTCTGACAAGGGATGTAGATATCCTAAATGTTGACTTAACCTCTATGCTAACACCTTCCCCATATAGTAACTATGATTTACTATTTGAGGAATTGCTAGACTATTTTCCATAGAAATATAAAATTTTATATTTCTCTCATCAATTTATAAGATTTCATATTTCTCTATATTCTCATTAACATTTGATATTTCTATTTATCTGATTATAGCCATATAATGGGTATGCAATGACATCACACTATGGTTTTGATTGGCATATCACTGATGACTAATGATGTTGAGAACCTTTTTGTGTACTTATTGGTCATTTTTATGTTTTCTCTGGAGAAATGTCTATACAAAACCTTTGTCCTTTTTAAAAAATTTTCTTTATTTGAAAGAGTCACAGAGAGTGAGAGAGATAGAGACGGAGAGAGAGAGAGAGAGAGAGAGAGAATCTTCCATCTACTAGTTCACTCCCCAGATGGTTGAAACAGCTAGTGCTAGACCAGGCCGAGCCCAGGAGCCAGGAGCTTCATTTGTGTCGCCCACATTGGTAACAGGGGCTCAAATACTTGAGGCATCCTACACTGCTCTTCCCAGGCCATCAGCAGAGAGCAGCCAGGACTCCAACAGGTGCCCATATGGGATGCTGGCGTTGAAGATTGTGGCCTTACCACTATGCCACAACATCGGCAATCCCTTGCCCTTTTTAAAAATTAGGGCATTTGTCTTTTTTTTCAAAGAATGATTTGCTTTGTTTATTTTAAAGGTAGAGTTACAGAGAGAAGGAGAGACACAGAAAAGGGAGATCTTCCCCCCGATGGTTCACTCCTCACTTGGTGGCAAAGGCCTTGGCTGTACCAGGCAGAAATCAGGAGTTTCATCAGGGTCTCCCATGTGGATGGCAGGGGCCCAAATACTTGTGGGTACATATATATGTAGTGAAACAAATGTGATAGTTAATATAGAATACAATGTATAATTTGAGACATGCTCAAGCTGACTTGCCCCAAATGGTAGAGTTAGAAATGTGCCAGGGGATTCCAATTCAATCCCATCAAAGTGGCATGTACCAATGTCATCTCACTAGTCAAAGTGATCAGTTTCAGTTCATAATTGATCATAATGATACAATGAAGTGTCAAAGGGATCACATAAACAAGACTACTGTCTGCTAATACTGATAGAATTAAAAAGGAGAGAATGATCCAACATGGGAAGTGGGATACACAGCAGACTCATAGAATGGCAGATGTCCTAAACAGCACTCTCACCTCAGAATCAGCCTTTAAGGCATTTGGAATATCCTTTCATTTCTGATATGAGAGCATTCTGATATAAAGAAGCAATTCATCTCTGTGTCATTGACTTTTACAGCTTACAATCATCTAGAAGCAAGAACCATTCTGTCTTACTACCTTTTAATAATATCCAGTAGAACAACACATATAAGTGGAACTAAGAACTGCTTGTGATGATGATATATCAAACACTGATTCAAAACTGACAAAAAGCAGAGCTATATGATAATTGCCATTTTGGGAGTTTCATCTCTGTTTATATGACATTCAATGCAAATTTTATTTATACTTTTGTAGCCAGAGTACAAATTTTTATTTATAGTACAATTTGTACTTCTTCAAATAGATTTCATAAAATAAATTATACTTTCATTTTAACAAGGAATTCATACTCTACATCTAACTGTAAATGTATTATGGTATGAAAATCAATTCATTTCAGCAAACTAACAAATTCCCATACAAATAATTAAGCTATTGTCATCAGTATGAATGAAATACCCTTATTAATGTTTGCTTAACTCATAACAGGTAAACTTTGACAACAGTGGAGGGGTTTTGGATTACATTATCACACAAATTATATTATGAGCAATAAATCCTTTTCATACAAACAGCAAATAAAATAACAGGGAGTAAGAGTACATTATTCTTTATAAAATAGAGAAAGTTCACTTAATTTTACCCAACAACAAAAACTCCAATTTAAAACTACTTCAAATTATATAAAATTGAATGAGTCATTTCATCTAATGAAGGCTTTCACTTGTTTACAACGTTGTTTCTCTTTCTTTTAACATCCATAATTTTCAGGCACTGACTGACAAATGCCTCCTTTGGCCACGATACTGAGAGATGCATAATAATCAGTATTCTACAAGATATAAGATTCCTGTTGCAAATTACTTTTTTTACAACTGAAGGGTGCTTTTTTCTCATTGAGGGATTTATACTATAATTAGAAAAGGATGGTCTAAACTTTAGCAAAATGATCGTGCTTTGATTGGAATTCATTTGTTAGATAAGCCCATGCAGAAAAGTTGGAGCTGCTTTTTATTGAAGTTAAATTGTTAACTGTGAAATCAACTAAATCACATTCTCACTTAAATATCTGGAATGACTGGTCCATTTAATTGCTTTTTTTAAGGAGCTATTCATCTGACATTAACTGGACAATACTTTAGGATAAAACATGTAAAAATCCTCTACACAAAAATATCAGCTCAGGGGCCGGCGCTGTGACTCACTTGGTTAATCCTCTGCCTGCGGTGCCAGCATCCCATATGGGCACCGGGTTCTAGTCCCGGTTGCTCCTCTTCCAGTCCAGCTCTATGCTGTGGCCTGGGAAGGCAGTGGAGAATGGCCCAGGTACTTGGGCCTCTGCACCTGCATGGGAGACCAGGAAGAGGCACCTGGCTCCTGGCTTCGGATTGGTGCAGCGCCGGCCATAGCAGCCATTTGGGGAGTGAACTAACGGAGGGAAGACCTTTCTGTCTCTCTCTCTCTCTCTCACTGTCCATAACTCTATACCTGTCAAAAATATATATATATATATCAGCTCAAGTAAAGTTGGAGGGGCAGTAGAATATTTTAAGTATGCTTAAAATTAACCTTGGAGCCTGTGCTGTGGCATAGAAAGTTAGGCCTCCACTTGCAGTGTTGGCATACACTATGGGTATTGGTTCGCTTCCTGGCTGTTCCACTTCTGATCCAGCTCCCTGCTAATGTGCCTGGGAAGCAGTGGAAGATGGCCCAACTGCTTGAGTCCCTGCAATTATATGGGAGACCTGGAAGAAACTCCTGGTTTCAGCCTGGCCCAACCCTGACCACTGCAGCCACTGCAGCCATTTGGGTGGCAGTGAACCAATGGATGGAAAATCCCTTTTTCTCTTCTCTCCTCTCCTCTCCCCTTCCCTCTCCTCTCCTTCCCTTCCCTCCCATCTTCTCCCCCCTCCTTCTCTATGTATATCTGCCTTTCAAATAAATCTTTAAAAGACATTTTACAAATATTTCAATTTGAAATAGTATGTTTCATGTTTAGAGAGTTTTTTTAAATATTTATTTTTATTTATTTGAAAGGCAGAGTTACAGAGAGACAGGGAGAAATAGAGAGAGAGAGATCTTCCATCCACTGGTTCTTTCCTAAAATGGCCTCAATGGCCAAGACTGGGCCAGGCCAAAGCCAGGAGCCAGGAGTTCCATCTGGGTCTCCACATCCATTGCTTTCCCAGGTGCATTAGTAGGGAGCTGGATGGGAAGTGGAGCAGCTGGGGCTTGAACAGGCACCTATATGGGATGCCAGTGTTCCAGGTGGCAGCTTTATTTGCTATGCAACAACACCGGCCCCTAGAGGATTTCTTAATAGGAATACAAACATTTGGCCCAATATCAGATGAGCCAGTGTCAAGGCCAGCTAATGGCAATAAGTCCGTTAGAATTTCTTATTTATAAGACAAAAATTATTGCATTTGTTGCTTAGCCATCTCCTACCCTTCCAAGACAAGACTATATTTCAAAATAGTTCATATGATATTTACTGTATAAATTTTTCTTGGTGATTTGGAACTTTGAGAGCAGTTTAGGTAACATTCAGTCTATTTGTCTTCACAAACCATCCAAATATCCTGGAAAAATCCAAAATTTCATTACCCAAACTATATCTTCCAGATTACTTATTAAACATGAAAGTAGCAAAAAACAACTCCTTTGGCATATATTTACAAATTCTTTCAGAACCTTTCCAGGGACCTTTCCAAGATCCGTCAGTATGCATGGTTTTCAACTTTTTTTGCACCAAAATAAGCATTTTAATTTCATTTCCATGAGCTCTTAGAAGTACCCTTGCATACCTGAATACACGAGAAAAAGAGCATTTTCATCAATGCAGAATCAGAACAGCATTAGAAAAAATTATCTCAAACTTAGCATATGTAATAACACAGAGAAGGAGCTGGCATTGTGATGTAGCAAGTGAAGCCACTGCCTGCAATGCCAGCATCCCATACAGGTGCTGGTTTGTATCCCAGCCGCTCCACTTCAGATCTAGCTCCCTGCTTATGCACCTGGGAAAGCTGTGGATGATGGCCCAAGTGCTTGGGCCCCTGCACCTCTGTGAGAGATCTAGAAGAAACTCCTGGCTCCTGGCTTCAGTTTGTCCCAGCCTTGGCCACTGCGGCCATTTAGGGAGTGAACCAACAAATGGAAGATTTCTCTCTTTGTCTCTCTCCCTCTCTCTTTAATTCTGCCTTTCAAATAAATAAAATAATTTTTAAAAGAACACACAGGTATCCCATGGAATAGGCAATGGTCAGACCCTTTTTTCTGTAAATTTACAGATAGTAAGTATATTCAGCTTTGTAGTCCATATTGTCTATGTCACAAGTCCTGAACTGTGAGGTTGTAGCCTGAAAGCAGTCACACACCATAGACAAGTCAGAATGGACAGATTAGGCCCACAGGCTTTGTCAATTGCTGGGCTAGGGACTCAGGTTCATAACTTGTTCAATTCACTGTTACTACTTAGTTTCCAGATTTAGTGAACTTTCACATTAATGGGTAGGTTTTTGTCTACAATAGATGCAAATAATTTCTGTATGACAGACAGAAAACCCCAATATTTTATGGTCCTGTTAGAAATCACCCAGTTTATATCTAATCCAGTAATTTTATGTTCCTAACAACTCTGATTGAAAACGAAGTTTGGGGGCAGTTTTGGGGGCCGGTGCTGCGGTGCGGCGGGTTAAAGCCCCAGCCTGCAGCGCCAGCATCCCATATGGCCACTGGTTCGAGTCCTGGCTGCTCCACTTTCAATCCAGCTCTCTGCTATGGCCTGGGCAAGCAGTAGAAAATGGCCTAAGTCCTTGGGCCCCTGCACCCATGTGGGAGACCTGGAAGAAGCTCCAGGCTCCTAGCTTTGAATCAGCTTAGCTCTGGCCATTGTGGTCATTTGAAGAGTGAATCAGCAGATGGAAGACCTCTCTCTCTCTCTCTTTCTGTAACTCTGTGTTTCAAATAAATAAGATAAATCTTTAAAAAAAAAAGGAAAACGATGTTTGACACAGTGATGGCATCATAAGGGTTCCTTCATTAGTTACTGAGGTAAATAAAATAAAATAAAATATTTAACATGTGTTCATTTTATTTTTTAAATATTTATTTATTTATTTGAAAGAGAGAGAGGGAGAGGGAGGGAAGGAGGGGGAGAGAGAGAGGGAGAGAGAGGGAGAGGGAGGGAGGGAGAGAGAGAGAGAGAGAGAGAGAGAGAGAGAAAGGGGGAGAGAGAGGGAGGGAGGGAGGGAGGGAGAGAGAGAATCTTTCATACACTGGTTCACTCCCCAGATGGCCAAAGTGGCCAGGGCTGAGTCAGGAAGAAAGCAAGGAGCCTGGAGCTTCATCGGGGTCTCCCAAGTGAGTTCAGGGGCCAAGGACTTGGGTAATCTACTGCTTTTCCAGGCCATCAGCAAGAAGCTGGATCAGAAGTGGAGCAGGGTCTGGCACCATGGCATAGTGGGTAAAGCCACCACCTGCAGTGCCAGCAACCCATAAGGGTGCCAGTTCGAGTCCTGGCTGCTCCACTTCTGATCCAGCTCTGCTATGGTCTGGGAAAGCAGTAGAAGATGGCCCAAGTCCTTGGGCCCCTGTACCCATGTGGGAGACCCAGAAGAAGCTCCTTGCTCCTGGCTTTGGATAGACATAGTTCCAGCCATTGGGACCAGTTGGGGAGTGCACCAGCAGATGGAAGACCTCTCTTTCTCTCTGCCTCTCCTCTCTCTGTGTAACTCTGACTTTCAAATAAATAAATAAATATTAAAAAAAAGTGGGGCAGTCGGGACTTAAACCAGTGCCCATATGGGATGTTGGTGTTGCCTAACTATTATGGTTTTACTTGTTTTAAAACTATGTTTTGACAGTTTTTTTTGACAGGCAGAGTGGACAGTGGGAGAGAGAGAGAGAGAGAAAGGTCTTCCTTTGCCATTGGTTCACCCTCCAATGGCCGCCGCGGCCGGCGCACCACGCTGATCCGATGGCAGGAGCCAGGTGCTTTTCCTGGTCTCCCATGGGGTGCAGGGCCCAAGCACCTGGGCCATCCTCCACTGCACTCCCTGGCCACAGCAGAGAGCTGGCCTGGAAGAGGGGCAACCGGGACAGAATCCGGCGCCCCGACCGGGACTAGAACCCGCCGGCGCCGCTAGGCGGAGGATTAGCCTAGTGAGCCGCGGCGCCGGCCGATGTTTTGACAGTTTTGAAAGCCCTGTAGAGATGCCTAAGGTGATTCATATGATGGAGACACTTAAAATCCATTGCCAGAAAAATGTACCGTATAGCTTGTATAAGCCCAAGTATATTTTTTCTTGGCTGTTAGAGTGAATCTCTAACAGCAACAGAATTTTAACTTTGCTGATTCCATTTCCATAAATTTTATTTTCTCATTTTTACTGATTTTTTTTGCTTTCTTTGTGTTTACATATGAGCTGGGGCAGATTCTGTACAGCTAAAGTTATAAGGTCTCTATATACTTACGTTTCTATAAATCAGAAAGTCTTTTCTTTAGTATGAAGTAATTTAATACCTCTGAAGGGCAATAATAAATTATAATGTATCTTCAGGGTCAATTGTGATTTATTTATAGCTAATCAGATATAAATTTAATATTCCTATAAAATGACAGAAACTTATTTTTCTAACATTTATTTATTTGAAAGATAGAGAGTGAGAGACAGAGAGAGAGAGCCCCTCTATCACTTGTTCAGTCCCCAAACAGCTGCAACAGTCAGGACAGGGCCAAGCCAAAGCCATGAGCCAGGAACTTGATCTGGTAAGAAATTATGGAGTCTAACTCCAGAAACTCAGAACTTCCTGAATGCTGGGGAGGGTCACTGTGGAGGTTTCTGTGCTCACTTTCCAAAGCACATAAATCCTTTGTGCAGCTCGTGCTCCTGAATGGGTGGGGTGCACAGGCACTGTAAGTTCACCCTAGGCAGTTGAGTTATCTTGGCACAGAGAAGGGCTGAGACTGTGAACATGCCAGCCAGCATGATCATCCCCTCCTCACTACTGACAATAGAAGACATCTACCATGCCCAACTTGGGTGTCATTCTGGACTCCTGTCACAACCACAAATGCTGCTCAAAGCTCCCTGGACCCACCCAGCACACTCTTCTGGATATCTGCTAAAAGTACAGGTATTTCAGTAAGCCATAAAAGTGCATATCCTAGAATAAAGCCTTCAGAGGAGATACCAGCAAGGGTTTCCCAGATGCATTATAAAAAGTACAAATACAAGAAACATGAACAAGGAAGACAACATGAGTCCCAAAAGGAAAACAACATTTCAATATTGGATGTGAAAATGAGGCAATTGAAGAAATGCCTGAGAAAGAATTCAAGAAAATGGTCATAAGATTACTCAAAAACACAGGGAAGCAGTTACATAAGTTAAAGAAATTGGCACATGGCATGAATGAAAAAGTCTGTTATGACATAGAGATATTAAGGAAAAATCTATCTGAAATGTTAGAAATGAAGAATTCAAAATATCAAATAAAAATACAATGGAAAGTCTTAACAACAGACTTTGTGAGGCAGAAGGAAGGATATCCAAATAATAAGGAAAATCTTTAGGAATATCTCAGACCGAAAAAAAAGGGAAAAATTAGGAAAACCAAAAATATTGTTTGATATCTATGGTATACCATCAAATGACCAAATATGTGTCTTTGGAGTTCCTGAAGAAACGGAAAAAATAAATGGCTTAGAAGACTTATTCAGTGAAATAATTTCAGAAAATTTCCCAAATTTGGAGAATGATATGGCCATTCAAGTTCTGTAAGTGCACAGAACCCCAAATAGACATAACACATTATAGTAAAATAGTAAAACTTTCAAAAGTAAAACTAAGGAAAAGATGTTAAATGTGCAAGAGAGAAATGCCAGGTTACCTTAAAAGGATCTCCAGTTAGATTGACAGCACAGTTTTCATCAGAAAACCTATAGGCTAGGAGAGAATGGAGAAATATAGTCTAAGTCTTAAAAGAAAAAAAAAAAAAACTCAACCCAGAATACTGTATCCAGGAAAGCTCTCATTTAGAAATAAAGGTGAAATAAACAGAAACTTAAAGACTTAGTCACCACATGGCCAGCCTTACAAATGATACCTAAGGATATGCTGCACACAGAAATAGAGAAAGATAATCAGCAACATGAAAGAATGTGAAGGCAGAAAACTTCCTAGCAAAAGAACAACGGAGATCCAAAAACAATAGGAATATTTATGGAAAAAATGGCAGGACCAAGTTATTACTTATAAATAACAACCTTGAATTTAAATGGATTAAATTCTCCAATTAAAAGATACAGACTTGGCTGAACAGATCAAAAAACAAGACCAATCTATATGCTGCTTACAAGAAACACACCTCACCAACAAAGATACACAAAGACTGAAAGTGAAAGGATGGAAAAAGCTATTCCATGCAAATGGAAGTGAGAAATGAGCAGGAGTAGTCATCCTAATATCAGACAAAATAGACTGTAAGACAAATACAGTTAAAAGAGACAAAGGGCATTATGTAACAATTAAGGGATTGATGTACAATTTAATACTGTATCCCCGTTAGTATTTTTTTTGTTCTAATTAATACTATTGGTTGAACTCTGTAATTAACACACAATTATTCTTAGGTGTTTAAATTTAACTGAAAAGTGATCCCTGTTAAATATAACAGTGGGAAGAAGAGAGGGGGGAGATGTACAGTTTGGGACATGCTCAATCGGACTTGCCCCAAATGGTGGAGTTAGAAATGTGCCAGGTGATTCCAATACAATCCCATCAAGGTGGCATGAACCAATGCCATCTCACTAGTCCAAGTGATCAATTTCAGTTCACAATTGATCACACTTATAGGTCTAAGAGTCAAAGAGATCACATAAACAAGACTAGTGTCTGCTAATACTAGCTGATAGAAAAAAAAAGGGAGAGAACGATCCAACATGGGAAGCGGGATACACAGCAAACTCCTAGAATGGCAGATGTCCTAACAGCACTCTGGCCTCAGAATCAGCCCTTAAGGCATGCGGATCTGGCTGAAGATCCCATGAGAGTATTTTAGGCATGGAAAGCCAAGAAATTCTGGCAAAAAAAAGAGGACCTAAATGAAAGATCTCTGCGAGTGAGATCCCAGTGGAAAGAACGGGGCCATCAAAGAAGGAGGTACCTTTCTCTGAAGGGAGGAAAGAACTTCCATTTTGACTATGACCTTGTCAAAATATGATCAGAGTCGGCGAACTCAAAAGGCTTCCATAGCCTTAGCAACTCATGACTAGAGCCTAGGGTGATTACTGATGCCATAAACAAGAGTGTCAAATTGTTAAGTCAACAACAGGAGTCATTGTGTACTTACTCCTAATGTAGGATCTCTGTCCTTAATGTGTTGTTCAATGTGAATTAATGATATAACTAGTACTCAAACAGTATTTTTCACTTTGTGTTTCTATGTGGATGCAAACTGTTGAAATCTTTACTTAATATATGCTAAACTGATCTTCTGTATATAAAGAGAATTGAAAATGAATCTTGATTTGAATGGAATGGTAGAGGGAGCAGGAGATGGGAGGTGTGGGTGGGAGGGAAGTTATGGGGGGAAAAAGCCATTGTAATCCATAAACTGTACTTTGGAAATTTATATTTACTAAATAAAAGTTAAAAAAAGGGATTAATTCAACAGGAATATGTGACAATAGAAGGGCACTGGGCTGTTGAATACCAATGTTAATGGATATAAAGGGACACATGGGCTCCAAGAGAAGAGTAATGAAGGAGTGACTTCAACACCCCACTTTCATCAGTGGACAGATCAACTAGAAAAAAAAATCAACAAAAAACAACAAAGTGAATCCACACCATTGAACAAATGGATCTAATTGAGAGCTACAGAACATTTCATCTCACAGCTGCAGAATACATTTTTTTTTCACCAGTGCATGGAATGTTCTCTAAGATAGACCATATGCTAGGCCACAAAACTAAGTCTCAACAAACTAAAAAGTTGAAATCATACCATGTATATTTTCTGACCACAATGAAATGAAGCTGGAAAATAAAATAAGAAACCCTAGAAAATATGGAAACATATGGAGACTGAACAACATGCACCTGAATGAACAGAGGGTCATAGAAGAATTCAAAAGGGAAATTAAAAAATTCCTAGAAATGAATGAAGATGATAAATCAAAACTTACAGGATGGGGCCAGTGCTGTGGCTGAGTAGATAAATCCACTGCCTGCAGTGCTGGCATCCCATATGGGCTCTGGTTCGAGTCCTGGCTGTTCCACTTCCCATCCAGCTCTCTGCCATGGCCTGGGGAAGTAGTAGAAGAAGGTCCAATTGCTTGGGCCCCTGCACCTGAGTGGGAGACCCAGAAGAAGCTCCAGGCTCCTGGCTTTGGATCAGCCCAGCTCAGGCCATTGCAGCCATCTGGGAGTGAACCAACGGATGGAAAACCTCTCTTCCTCTCTCTCTCTCTCTCTCTCTCTCTCTCTCTCTGCCTCTCTGTAACTCTTCCTTTCAAATAATAAATAAATATATCTTAAAAAAAACTTATGGGATACAGCAAAACAGTGTTAAGAAAGTTTATGGAAATTAGTGTCTACATCAAGAAATTGAAAAGGCATCAAATAAATAATCTAACAATGCATCTCAATGACTTAGAAAAATAGGAACCAAACCCAAAAGCAGTATGAGGAAAGAAATAATTAAAATTGAATAAATAAACAAAATTAAAATAAAATTATACAAAAGATCAGCAAAATGAAGAACTGCTTTTTTGAAAAAAATGAAGAAAAATTGATATGCCATTGGCCCAAATAACAAAAAAGGGGGAGAAGACCCAAATAAATAAAATCTGAGATGAAAAAGTAGATGTCACAATAAATACCACAGACATAAACAAAATCATTACAAATTACTATTAACAACTATATGCCAACAAATTTGAACATCTAGGGAAAAATGGGTAGATTTTCTTACACATACAATTCACTAAAATTGAATCTTGAAGACATAAAAAACTGAAATAGACAAAAACAAAGATGGATATTGAATCAGTAATAAAGACCCTCCCAACAAAGAAGAGCCCAGGACCAGACAGCTTCACTGATGAATTCTAGTAAACTTTTTTTAAAGATTTATTTATTTACTTCAAAATCAGAGTTAGAGAGACAGCAAGCAAGTGAGAGAGAGATTGATTGATTGGTTGATCTTCCATCCACTTGTTCACCTCGCAGATGGCCACAAGGGTGAGGGTTAGGCTAGGCTGAAACTAGGAGCCAGGAGTTTCCTCCAAGCCTCCCATGTGGGTGAAGCGGCCCAATCACTTGAGCCATCCTCTGCTGCCTTCTTGGGCATATCAGCAGTGAGCTGGATAGGAGATGAAGCACCTAGGACTCAAACCTGCACCCATAGGGATGCCAGTGCTGCAGTGGCTTATCCCACTTAGGGGCTTATCCCACTAAGCTACAATGCTGGCCCCTCTACTACACTTTTAAAGAAGAATGAATTCCAGTTCTTCTTAAACTACTCAAAACAATTGAAAAGGAAGGAATCCTCCTACATTCCTTTTATGAAATCAGTATCGTCTTAATTCCACAACAGAAAAAGCTACAAAAAAGAAAGAGAACTATAGACCAATATCCGTGATGACCATAGATGCAAGAATTCTCAACAGAATACTGGCAAATCAAATCCAGTAACACATCAAAAGATCATCCACCTGGACCAAGTGGAATTCATCCCAGGGATGCAGGGATGTTTCAATATATGCAAATCAAAAACCATGAGACATCACATTAACACACTGAAGAATAAAAGCCGTATGATTATCTCAAGAGATGAAGAGAAAGCATTTGACAAAATACATCTTTCATGATAAAAAAAAAAAACCTTATGCAAACTGGATATAGAAGGAACATTCTTCAATTCAACCAAGGCCATTTATGAAAAACCCACAGACAGCATCATATTGGATGGAGAACACCTGGAAACAATTTCAGGGAGATCCAGAACCTGACAAGGATGCCTCACCATTACTATTCAATATAGTTCTCTCACCATTACTATTCAATATAATTCTGGAAGTTCTAGCAAGAGCCATTCGATGAGAAAAAGAAACCAAAGGATACAAATTGGAAAGGAGGAAGTCAAGTTATCCCTGTTTGCAGATGAAATGATCTTATTTATTTAGAGAAACCAAGAGTCAACTAAGAGACTATTAAGGTGCCAGCGCTGTGGCGCAGCAGGTAAAAGCCCTGGCTTGAAGCACCAGCATCCCATATGGGTGCCGGTTCTAGTCCTAGCTGCTCCTCTTCTGATCCAGCTCTCTGCTATGGCCTGGGATAGCAGTGGAAGATGGCCCAAGTCCTTGGGCCCCGTGCACCCATGCAGGAGACCTGGAAGAAGCTCCTGGCTCCAAATCGGCACAGCTCCAGCTGTTGCGGCCATCTGGGGAGTGAACTAGCAGGTGGAAGACCCCCCCCCACCTCTCTCTGTAACTCTGTCTTTCAAATAAATAAAATAAATCTTAAAAAAAGAGAGACTATTAGAACTCATAAGAGTTTGGTAAAGTGGCAGGATATAAAATCAACACACAAAAATCAATGGCCTTTGTATACACAGACAATGCCATGGCTGAGAACGAACTTCTAAGTCCCATTAAAAATAGTACAAAAAATTTAAATACTTGGGGATAAATTTAACCACAGATGTGAAAGATCTCTACAATGAACATTATAAAACATTAAGTAAAGAAACAGAAGACACACAAAAAATGGGAAAACTTTCCATGTTCATGGATTGGAAGAGTTAATAGCATCAAAATGTCTATAGTATTGAAAGCATTTACAGATTCAATATGAACCCAATCAAAATAACAAAGATGTTTTTCTTGGATCTAGGAAAAATGTACTAAAATTCACATAGAAACACATGCGACCCCAAATAGCTAAAGCAATCTTAAATAATAAAAACAAAGCTGGAGGCATCACAATACCAGTTTTCAACACATATTACAGGGCAGTTATAATTAAAACAGTCTGATACTGGCACAAAAATAGATATGTGGGCCACTGGAGCATATTAGAAACATCAGAAATTAATCCACATATCTACATCCAACTAATCTTTGACAAATGAGCTAAAATCATTCCCTGGAGAAAGGACAGTCTCTTCAACAAATGGTGTTGAGGAAATTAGATCTGTGTATGCAGAAGTTTGAAACAAGACCTCAGGCTTACACCTTATACAAGAATCAACTCTCAGTGTATCAAGGAGCTAAAACTAAGACCTGAAACCATCAAATTACTGGAGGAAAACATACCGGAAATACTGAAAGACATTGGTGTACCCAAGGAACTCTTGGATGAGACCCCAAAGCACAGGAAATAATAGCAAAAATAGGCAAATGGGATTGCATCAAGCTAAGAAGTTTCTGCACAGCGAACAAAACACTGAACAAAGTTAAGAGACAACCAAAAGAATGGGATAAAATATTGCAAACTATTCATCTGATAAAGGATTAATATCTAAAATAAATAAGGAAATCAAGAAACTCAAGAACAAAAAAAATTTAAGTTCTGAAGTGGGCAAAGGAAATGAACAGGCATTTTCCAAAGGATGAAATACAAATGGTAAACAGATGCATGAAAACATGCTCAGGATCACTAGCCATCAGAATACAAATGAAAACCACAATAGAGTTTCATCTAACCCCAGTTAGAAGGCTATCACCTTCTATATGGGAAAAGGGTACCCTAATATACTGTTGGTGGAATGTGAACTAGTACATCAATTAACGAAGACAGTGTGGATATTCCTCCAAAATCTGAAAATTGATCTACCATATGATCCAGCCATCCCACTCCTCAGAATTTACCTAAAGGAAATGAGGCATAAGAAAAGAATGATCTTTGTTCCAACGTGTATAAGCAGCTCAATTCACAATAGCTAGGATATGGAATCAACCTAGATTCCCATCAACTGATGACTAGATAGAGAAAACGTGGCATATATACACCATGAAATACTACTCAGCCATAAAAAAAATGAAGTCCTGTCTTTTGCTACAAAAATGGATGCTACTGGAGATTATTATCCTTAGTAAAATAATCCAGACACAAAAAGACAAATTTCATGTTTTCTTTGATTTGTAGTAGCATTAGCAAATATATATATATATATATTTGATATATACAGTATCAAAAAGCAATAAATGAGTGTAATTGACAACTTGAGATTTGATTATTGTTTATAGTCCTTGTCTATACTCCTGTGGAACAGCTGTCTTTCTTCTTGATGAATTCTTTATTTAGTGGAGAATTAAGCCTGTGACTATAAAGTAAATTAAAAGTATGTCATTGCAAAAATTAAAAGAGGAAAAATGAAAGGAAGGACTAAGGAGGGAAGGAAGGTGGGAAGTGTCATTATGGTCTTAAACTATATATATAAAATACATGAAATGTGATCTTTTTATATAAAATTTAAGAAGAAACAATCATCCCTATGGAATTGATTTCTTCTCTCTTATCTGACTAAAATTTTGCCTTTATTTGTCCAAGACGAAAATCAAATTGCTGTTATGGTTATGAAAAAATATAATCTCTACAAAAAGAAAATATGTATCATGAAAAGACTGCATGGTTTTCAAACTTTTTTGCACCAAAAGAAACTTATCTTTTAATTGTCTTTTTCCATGAAGTTTCTGAAGATCCCTCATGTAAGGTAAGGTTTTTTTTTTTTAATCAATGTAAAAATATAGTAGTTTTTTTAAAAGCATCTGATTGTTCCAGAATGTGAAAGTGGACAGGGAAAGCCAAGCTTTTACACAGTTACAGGTTTTCAGAAAGAGAATTTTCTTTTTCCCTTTTTTAAAAAATATTTATTTATTTGAAAGTCGGAATGAGAGAGAGAGAGAAAGAGAAAGAGAGAGAGAGAGAGAGAGAGAGAGAGATCTTCCATGTGCACCACAGTGACCACCCCTAGAAAAGGAATTTTCGTATGCAATGATTTGTAATTCTGAATCTGAAAAGAAACAAGGATATGTGTTAAAATTTTGCCAATGTTTGACTCAGTTTTGATGTATGTATTGATAATAAAAATGTGAATTTTTACTTCCAATGTTGAATTAATAAAACACTACAATTTGTCTCTCTCTCTATTAAATTATAAATTGCTGAGGGATAGACAAATTCTGCTGGTTCACTCCCCAAATGGCTCCAACACCTGGGACTGGGCCAGACTGAAGCCAGGAGCCAGAAACTCAATCCAGTTCTCTTACATGGGTCTCAGTGGCCCAAACATCTGGGCCATGTTCTGCTACTTTCCCAAGTGCACTAGCAGGAAGCTGGCTTGGAAACAGGACAGCCAAGACTTGAGCTGCTGTTAAAAGCAGAACAGAACATAAAACCCAAATATAGATCCCTGTAAATAATCCACTTAATTTTAAAAATAAAAACTATTTCTAAATTTAATTTGAAAGGCAGAGTGATGTGTACAGAGAGGAGAGGGAAGGAGGGAAGGAGAGAAAGAGGGAGAGCGAAAGCAAGAGAATCTGCTGGTTCATTCTCCAAATGCCTGCCACAGCCAGTGTTACTCCAGGCCAAAGTCAGAAGCCCATAAATCTATATGGGTCTCCCATGTGGGTAGCATGGACGCAAGTACTTGACTCATCACCTGCTGCCCCCCTGAGTGTGCATTATCAGGCATCCCAAGCAGTGCCAAATGCAATGCCTCCCACCTTCCATCCAATTAATTTTGACCAAGAATCAAAAGCAATTCAGTGGAGAAAGTATAGCCTTTTAAATAAATAGTGGTGGATGAATTAGACACCCGTTGACAAAAAAAAAAAAAAAAAAAAAAAAAAAAAACATAAATGAAACTTTACTGAATTCAAAATTGATCACTGACATAAAATGTAAAACAACACTTCTAGAAAAGAGGCAGGCACTAAGGCACAGCAGGTTAAGCTGCCACTTGTCATGCCCATATCCCATATCAGAGTGCCTGGGATCCAGGCCCACCTTCACTTCTGATCCAGTTTCCTGTTAATGTGCACTCTGGAAGGCAGCAGATGGCTCCACCTGCAACAGCTGAAGTATTTGCATTCCTACCACTCATACAGGATTTCCTGGTCCCTGGATTTGGCTTGACCCAGGCCAGGCTGTTGTGGCATTTGGGGAGTGAGGCAGTGGTTGGAAAACATTCTCTCTCTCTCTCCCTCTTCCACTCTACCTCCTTCCCTCTCTATCACTCTGCCTTTCAAATTAAAAAAAACTTCTAGAAAAGAACATATGAAAAATTCTAGATAATATTAGTATATAGTTCTTGGACTTGACAGCAAATAACATGATAGGTAAAATGAAAAATTGATAAATTGGACTTTTATTAAAACTAAATATTTTCATCTGTAAAAGATTATTTTAGAAGAATGCAAAGATAAGCTCCAGTCTGGAAGAAAATATTTGCAATCACATATTCAGTGAAAGATTTGGATATATAAAGAACTCTCAAAATAACATCAAAGGAAATTAAGAATCCAACTGAGAAATGGACAAACATGTACAGACATCTCATCAAAGAGGATATACAAACACATTAAAAGATGTTCAATATCACTATCCATTAGAGAAATGCAATTCTTTAAAAAAAGATAGATCTATGTATGTATGCATCTACCTACTTACCTATCTAAAAGGCAGAGTGACAAAGAAGGAGAAACAGAGATAGATCTTCCATCTGCTGGTTGACTCACCAAATGGCTGCAACAGTTAGGGCTAAGACAGACTGAAGCCAGGAATTCCATTTGAGTCCCCATCATGGGTAGCAGAGGCCCAAGCACCTGGGCCATCCTCTGCTATCTTCCCAGGTGCATCAGCTGGGAGCTGGATCTGAAGTGGAGCAGCCAGAACTCAAACTCTTGGTTTGGGATGCTAGAATTTCAAGCAGTGCCTAACCTACTGCACCACAAGACTGGCCCCCTAAAAAGGCAATTTAAAAGTACAATGAGATGCCACTACATTCCTACTAGAATAGCTGAAATAGAAAACAATGATAACATGTAATGCTGGTGAGGATGTAGAGAAACTGGATGATTAATTCATTGCTGGAATGCAAAATGGCACAGCTATTCTACAAAATAGTTTGGCAGTTCTTTTCACATCAAAAATTGACTTAACATATGATCCAGCAATTGCACTATTAGCATTTGTCCTACAGAAATGAAGACATTTCCATGCAGGAAGTTGTACATGAATGTTCATAGAGACGTTATTTGTAGTTGTAAAAAAACTGAAAAGTATCCAAATGCCCTTCAATGAGTAGATGGCTATATAAACTACTCTGCAGTAAAAAAGAATGAGTTTCTTATACATGTAGTAACTTGGATGGATCTCAAGTGTATTGTGCTGAATAAAAAAAAGCCAATCTTAAAAGCTCAATATCGTACAATTGTATTTACGTAATATTCATTAAATAGCATAATTAAGAGATGGAGTGATGGAGAAGAGATTAGTGGTTGCCAGAGATTAGGAATGGGGGCAGGTTACCTAAAGGAGAAGTATAGTTATGGTATGGTTGCATATGTTGATTGTGGTGTGTTATATAGGGATACACAAAACTGCATAGAACTACACATGCACACATACACATACACACACAAAACACAACAATAAATGCTGAAATCTGAATAAACTCCAAAGATTGTACCAGTATCAATATTTTGGTTTTGGTATTTTAAAAATATTTATTTATTTTATTTGAATGGCAGAATTACAGAGAGAGATATTTCCCATCTGCTGGTTCACTCCCCAAATGCTCACAACAACCAACGATGAGACAGACTAAAACCAGAAGGCAGAAACTTTGTCTGGGTCTCCCATGTGGATGGTGGGGACCCAAGTACTTGAGCCATCATCTACTGTTTCCTAGGCACATTAATAGGAAGCTGGATTAGATGGGATAGATCAGCCAGGATTCCCAGTTTTTATTCTCATGTGGGATATAGGCCCCTCAAGCAGTGTTTTAGCCTGCTGTGCCTTAATGCCTGCCCCTGATATGTTTCAAAGTTAAGTTGCTAACATTAGGGAAGACAGAGGAAGAAATACAAAGAACTTCCCTGTACATTTCTTTGAAACCTCCTTGTTTCTATAATTAATTCAGAGTAAAAAAGAAATAATGAGCAATTGATCTTCAAGCTCTCATCAAGGGGCAGTAAGCGGTTGTTTTTTTCTTTAAAGATTTTATTTGAGAGGTAGAGCCATAGAAAGAGAGAGAGAGGGAGAGACAAAGATAAAGGTCTTCCATTTTCTGGTTTACTCCCCAAATGGCCACCAACAACCAGAGGTGGGCTGATCTAAAGCCAGGAGCCAGGAGCTTCCTCTGGGTTTCTTGCCCTGGTATAGGGGCCCAAGCACTTCAGCCATCTTCGACTGCCTTCCCAGGCCATAGCAGAGAGCTGGATCAGAAGAGGAGCAGCCAGGATATGAACTGGTGCCCATATGGGGTGCAGGCAGAGGCTTAGCCTACTCCCAACAGCGTCGGCCTGGCAGTAAGAGGGTTGTATTTACTTTCTGTATAGTCTGCCTGATAGCAAAGACTTCTTCACATCATAAAAACAGTTTTATCTTTATCTCCATCATCATGTCCCTGATTAAAAAAAATACAAGTACTCAAAGGTGTAAACAAAAAACCTAGGTGAAAGAATTTTCTTATAACCATGTTACCTTCTTTTCTATTTTATTGCCATCTTAATTAGATAACCAAACATTGCTTTTAAGATATCTACGAGTCTTTATCTTCTTTGTCAAGCTGTTTTGATTTCTGTCTTCCTAAGATAGGATTCCAAATTTAGAAAAATAAAAATCTCAGGATATCTTCTTCATATTTCGTAACTAACTCAACACTACTGTAAGGCTGAACAAGAGGAAATGTGAATTCAGGAGAAATACTCAGCCATTCCTAGTTTAAATTTGTACAGATAACATGATATTAACATTCAAATGTTTCAGAAATTATACAATTTATGAATAAGCACTGGAGAGTTGTTGGCGCCTTCATTATTAAATATAGAGGGAAAAATTTGTCAAGATATTATGAAATCTCAGGGTACTTTAAAAAATTTGTGGAAAAATACCAAAAAGCTTCTTTGATACAAAAAAAATCCCTGAAATCCATGCATAGTTTCTTCATAATACACATTTCCCATAAAATTTTTCAAAGACATTTTGTAGTTCTGTACTATATGCCAATAGAAAATTTTACTGCCATTCTAATATTGGTGATTGTAAGAAATTAACCACAGTCTCTCAGTCTCCTCATCAAACATATTTCTGCTTTTTGGTATATGCCTAAAATCTCTGCTAAAAGGTTTGGCTGGAGTTTGTGCTACAACAAAGGAGGACAGTACTACAGGCTTGAGTATAGGACTATAATGAATTAATCTGAAGTACTAATACATTATGAATAGACTGTTCGTTCCAGCCTTCTGAGCTGACATTTCTTCTTTTTTAAGATTTATTTATTTATTTGAAAGTCAGAGTTACACAGAGAGAGAGGAGAGGCAGAGAGAGAGAGAGAGGTCTTCCATCTGCTGGGTCACTCCCCAATTGGCTGCAGTGGCTGGAGCTGAGCCGATCTGAAGCCAGGAGCCAGGAGCTTCCTCCAGGTCTCCCCTGCGGGTGCAGGGCCCCAAAGACTTGGGCCATCTTCTGCTTTCCCAGGCCATAGCAGAGAGCTGGATTGGAAGTGGAGCAGCTGAGTCTCGAACCAGCACCCATATGGGATGCTGGCACTTCAGGCCAGGGCATTAACCCACTGTGCCACAGTGCCGGCCCCATGAGATGACATTTCTTAGGTCTCAGACTACATGAATAGAGGGAGTTACAGTTTCTAGGACTTGTCATAGTCTGGAAATAGATGCATTTCACGAAGGCAGACTACTCATCCAAAATGCAATGGACACAAGTGAAACAAGAATTGACTATACAGGTGTGAATGAATGGATGAGGCTGCATGTGGGAAACCTTGGCTGGTAGGGCTACCACAGAGTCCCCACTAGGGCAATGCCCAGAGGAGTCATGGGTGTAAGGCCATTCAGAGACCAGAGACTGGTACCACCCCACTGCTCCCAGAGGCATTGCCCTTGTGGGGGCTCTCTTTGGTAGCCTCCCCCTCACAGAGGCCCTCTGCCTAAGTTGCTTGCCTGAGGATACAGATGGCTCCATCCTTTGAAATCTAGCTGGAGGTGGTCAAGCCCCACAACTTCTGGTCTCTTCGGGCTGCTGGGAATGGCAGCATACAGACACCACCAAGATTTACCTCCTGTGCACTCCATTGAGGTGGCTACCAAAACCCTTCCCACACCTGTGAAAACTGAGATTGTGGCAGAGGATGGAGAACAAAGACTTGAGGTGCTGCTGGGCAATGTGTTCCAAAGTACTGAAGGCATGTGAGGCCCCTCTTTTACATAGTTTCTCTCCCCCAGAACTTTGCATTCTAGATCTGCAATAAGGGTGGCAGCTCTGATAATGCCTGAAATGCCTTCTGGGCCTTTCTTCCATATATGTATATATTTTTATTTGAAAGGCAGAGTGACAGAGAGGGAGAGAGAGACAGATATTTTCTAGTTCACTCTTCAAGTGGCCCCAGAAGTCTGAACTGGGCCAGGCTAAAGCCAGTAGCCAGGACCCATCAGGGTCTCCTACATGGATGGCAGGGACCCAAATACTTGAACCATCCTCTGCTATCTTCCCAGGCACATTACCAGGAAGCGAGATTGTAAGTGGAACAGTTGGGATTGGAACCAGTGCTCCAATATTGGATGCCAATGTAGCAAGCAACAGTTTAACCTGTTGAGTAATAACACTGGCCCCAATACTTCAAATTTTGAATTTTAATATTTTCCTTGGCTAGTCATTAGCACTATGGAGTACAATACTCTCTTGAGATGCTATGTAGTGACAGAAAGCCCCAGCTCCCAATCAGCTCTACGATCACAAGGGAAAAAAACAACTGGAATCTGCAGTGGACTGTGTTACTAAGGTAGGATGTTTGGGAGGCTAGGAATATTAAATGCCTTTTTTCCAAGACTATTTATTTTATTATTTCAGAGGTGTGCAGAGACAGAGACAGAGATAGGAGAGATGGATGGAAGGAAAGAGGGAAAGAGGGAGAGAGGTGGGTGGGGGAGAGAGCTCAAGAAAAATATACACATTGGTGGAGGCCTGAGACAGGAATTGGAAACACAATCCAGGTTTTCCACTTGGGTGGCAGAAACTCAATTACTTAAGCCATCATTGCTGGCTCTCAGGGTCTGCACCTGTGGAAAGCTGGAGTCTTTAACCAATTCATGGCTGGTTATTGAACCCAGGCACACTGATAGGGGATGCAGTTATCCTAACTGGCATCTTAACTGCAAGACCAAATGCCCGCCCACTAGATGTATTTCTGACTTAAAACATTTTCAACTTATGATGAGTTTGTGGGGGATATAACTCCAACCTACGTTGAGGCACATCTGTATATAAATATAGAAAAAGTCAATTACAGTAAAAAAAAAAAGTAATGTTGTTAGGTAGTCCAGATTTTTAATTCAAACAGATGTCTTACACAGCTGTACTTTAATAAAGGTGAAACATGCCATTTCAGAAATGAATTTATTAGTTAAATGTCAGATGCAGTTAGAACTTTTTCTGGAATAATCACTATCATACATAGATGTAGAACTTTGTAGCTCTTATCAGCAACCCAGAAACAACTTTCACCTTGACCACAGATTCATTTGTATGGAAAAACACAACAGTATTTCTAAATATATGCGGTATCTACCATCTAATTAGTACCTCAGGGCAGGTTGTTTATAAACAGAAAACAATAAGGGACATATTAAATATCCCCAACAGTATTCTTTGCATATTATCAGGTTTAGGAATAAGGAAGATGGTTTGCATTTTAAGTAATAAGCCAGATAGCTACCAGACTATCATTAAGTACAAAGGAACCAACTAGAATAACCCATGATCCATGCAAAATAATTCTGTCTGCAGCTTCATACCCTAGAGAAATAAATGACTGCCTTTAGCTTTGAATCAGAAATGTGTTTAGAGGGCAGTGTGGAAATAGATACTATATTTTTTGCTTTCAGTTTTAATAAAAAAGAATACTATTAAAATATTTCACCCTTCATGTTAAATATGTCAATTATGCCCATCTCCCACCTTGCAACAATCACTTCCAAGTGACTACAAGTACCACTTACTGGGATCACTAAAGAAATCAGCCACCAAGCAGGGAGCATCAAGCTCAAGGGACCTGTAATGGGTTGCACAGGAGTGCACATGATGTTTCACAGGAGGATGAGGTTGCCATCTGCTGGACTTTCTATGACTAAAAGCCAGTAACATTTATAGACATAAGCAAAGAAACACTCTCGCAGGTGGGCAAAACCTGCATATTTTAGTAAACATAAAGGTATTTTTAAATGTTTATTGCCTATTTTATCATTCCTATTGAATTGGTGACTGTTCTTTGTAACTGGAGTATGAGAAAAATATCAGAAAAGTCAGTATACTAAAGCTTCAGATTTAAAAGGTAATATATTGAGTACTTTAAAATATTTATCAAGTTTTTGTTAAATAAATTTTTGTTACATAAATATTAAAATATTTAGAGGTGCTGGTGTGTAGTGTAGTGTATTAAGCTGCTGTCTGCAATGTCTGCAACCCACGTAAGTGTCCATTCAAGTCCTGGCTGCTTCCAGTGCAGCCCCCTGCTGATGTGTCTGGAAAAACAATAGAAGATGGCCCAAATGCTTGGGCCTCTGTCAGTCACATGGGAGATACAAATGTAGTTTCAGGTTCCTGGCTTTGGCCTGGCCCAACCCTGGCCATTGTAGAAATCTGGGGAGCAAACCAACAGATGGAAGATTTTTATCTGTCTCTCTATCTCTCCCTATCACTCTGCCTATCACTCCCTATCACTCTGCCTTTCAAATAAAATAAAATAAATCTTAAGAAAATAAAAATATCTAGAAGGCCTATGACATCATATTGGTTTTGTGTTAAATGTTAAGTTGACTTTTGGGTTCATGTATGTCTTTACCTGATGGCCTTGCCATGGGGATTCAGGATCAAATATATGCAAGTAGTGTAAATAGTTCAATCTCTAATCTACTCTAATGCAGAATGATTGATGATTCACATATCACCATCTACCTTTTCTAGTTTTCTAATTTTCTCCTTCCTTTTCCTAATGAAACTCTAAGAGTGATCACCATATACTGAAATGCAACATCATGACAATGGATTAAAAGAGTGTGCTAGGAAATCATAGTCATTTATTGCAAGTGTACACATAGAACAGCTCTGTCCCATGGTCATCAGCCAACCATGTCATAAGTATAGTAGTTAACTGTTTGTTAATCATAAAGGAGAGCAAGTCAAAAAATAAAGAAGACAGGCTTGAGTAAGATCTAGATTGAAATTTTATCTTGACTGTTTTTGAATTATTTATCCTTTATAAATGAGGTCTCTAAGCCTCATTCTTCAGCTATAAGAAAAAGAAGCAAGGGAAATTATGGCATATGGATGGTACTAGGCTGCTGTAGGGATGACAGCGCCTCTCAAAGAAAGGGATTTTACAGTAACTCAGTTATATGTGAAAAATTTCTTTTTGGAAGATTATATGACTTGCTGCCTTTATACAATTGTCATGTCAAGCTGTGCCTTTAAAAAAAATTGCAGGTGTTATCTACTTGTATACTCCTAAGGTTTTTTGCTTTTTAAAAATTTATTTGAAAGTCGAAGTGAGTGAATGAGAGGGAGACCTTCCATCTGCTAGTTTACTCCCTAAATGATCATAACAGTCAGGGCTGGGCCAGGTTAGAGCCAAGAGTAAGGCACTCCATCCAGGTCTCCTACATGGGCGGCAGGATCTCAAGCACTTGGGCCATCATTCATTGCTTCCCAGGAGCGCTAGCAGGGAGATGGATCAGAAGCAGAGTAGCCAGGGGGAGGGAGGTGGCGCTGTGGTATAGCGGGTTAAGCCACAGTCTGCAGTGCTGGCATCCCATATAGGCACTGTGAGTCCCAGCTGCTCTACGTCCAATCCAGCTCCCTGCTAATGCACCTAGGAAAGCAGCAGAAAATGGTCCAAGTCCTTGTGCCCCTGCACCCATGTGGGAGACCTGGAAGAATCTCCTGGCTCCTGGTTTTAGCATTGCCCAGCCTCAGCTGTTGGAGCCATGTGGGGAGTGAGCCAGTGGATGGAAGTTCTGTTTCTCCCTCGACCCCTCTGTAACTATGTATTTCAAATAAATACATAAATGGAAGGAGTGGCCAGTACTTGAACTAGCACTCTGATAAATGGGATATGGGCATCCAAAGTGGCAGCTAAACTTGCTATGCCACAATGCCTGCCTCCCAAAGGTATAACACTACCATTAATGCCATTAACACTACCATTACAGCTATTAAAGAAAACCTGTATCAAAGCCAGTTTTAAAACACAAGCAAGCCCACCAGCAAGCACATACATATATAAAAATATCAATTTAATATAAATGTAGAAACCGGGGCCAGCGCTGTGGCATAGCGAGTATAGTCACTGCCTGCAGTGCCGGCATCCCATATGGGCGCCAGTTCGAGTCCCAGCTGTTCCACTTCCGATCCAGCTCTCTGCTATGGCCTGGGAAAGCCGGAGAAGATGGCCCAAGTCCTTGGGCCCCTGCACCCACATAGGAGACCCAAAGAAGCTACTGGCTCCTGGCTTTGGATCGGCGCAGCTCTGGTCATTGCGGCTAATTGCGGTGTGGACCAGTGGATGAAAGATACACTCTCTCTCTCTGTCTCTCTCTCTCTCTCTGCCTTTCCTTCTCTCTGTGTAATCTCTTCTCTGTGTAATTTTCAAATAAATGACTTTCAAATAAATAAATAAATTTTAAAAACTGACATCACAATTACGAGGGAGAGGGAGAGGGAGAGGGAGGGGGAGGGGGAGAGGAGGGGGAGGGGGAGGGGGAGGGGGAGAATCTTCCATCTGCTGGTTAATTCCCCAAATGGAGTGAGTACATATACACATACAGAATGTTCCCATCTGCTGGTTCACTCCGAAATATCCGCAAGGCTGGGGCTGCACTTGCTAGAAGCTGGGAGCCACTCAGTCTAGGTCTTCCAGAGGAATGGGAGAAAATAAATTACTTGAGCCATCACCCCTGTCTCCCAGGTTCTCTCTTAGCAGGAAGTTGGAGTCCAGAGCCACAGCCAGGTATTACACATAGGCATTTTAACTGTTAAACAACAACTGCCCCTACATTTGTCGCTCCCCCTCTTCATGGAGGAACGACACTAAACCCTGCCTAGGCTTCATATCCGAGTCACAGCACCATTATGTCGCTCCCCGTCTTTGTGGAGGAACGACACAGGACCCTGCGTTGTTCTTCTGTCTGCTCGGCCCTCCCCGGGTTTGCTGCTGGTTCTTCCCGGGTTGGCTACCGTCCCTTCCACCTCCGTGGAGGGGCGGGCCCCCTGCCACTTTCCCCACTTCCGCAGGGGAGCGGCACACCGCCGGCCGGCTCTCTCGGGGGCTGCACAGGTGTTCCCTCAGATAGATGTTCCCCTTAGACGTTCCTGGTGCATGTTGTCTCTCTCCTCCTTTATAGTCCTCTTCCACCAATCCCAACTCTGCTACCCACAAGCCGAGTACGCTGCTCTCCTCCAATCAGGAACAGGTCCTACAGTTTATTGGTTGAACTGGAGGCAGCTGTGTAGAAGCTGTTTCTCCCTTCTCAGTGCCATATTGTGGGAGAGCAGATGCATAGAATAAGTCTTAATTCCAGTAACTTAGTCTAGTCCGAGTTGCTCCCCACAGCATTGAGATTTTAAGTGCCAAAAATAGGTATTTGACTCATTTTCCTACATCCCTACAAATTTTTATAATCCAGTTCATAAGAAAAACTTTTAGTATCTTCTTATTGAAATCTTTTTATATTCAAGGATATAAAGATGTCAATGGCCACTAAATCTATCTCTCTAGCCTAACTCTTGAACTGCAATCTCAGGTATCTAAATAGCTTCTATACATCTTCCTAACATGTCTCACCAGAGAGACAGCAGAGCCAAACATTTAAAAACACAGATTACAGGACAAGCACTTGGACTAGCAGTTAAAGTGCCAACTGAGATGTCTGAGTCCCCTATCAAAGTGCCTGGGTTTGATACCCAGCTGCACTCCTGACTCCAGCTTCCTGCTAATGCAAACCCTGGAAGGTATTAAGGATGGCTCAAGTGATTGAGGTCTTGTTACCCATGTGAGAGACCTGAATTGAGTTCCTGGCTCATGGCTCTGACTCCCAGGATGCTGTGGGGTATCTGGGGATTGAACCAGCCTGCCTGCCTGCCTCTCAAAACAAACAATTCACAAGTGCAGACCAGAGGTTAAAATAGACTATGTTCAACTCCTGACTCCATTACTAGTTCCGTAACTTTGGGGAAGTTAGTTTGTTCCTCTGAGCCTCAGTTTCTTCATTTGTAAAGTAATGACAAAAATAGTAAGTGATATAAGACTTATGAAAATTAAAGGGGATATATACTTAATACTCTTAGCTAAATGGTAAAAAAAAATGGTTTATACATTCCATGAAACACACATACACATTCCTCTCTGAACCAGCAAGTTTTCTCTCCTGTGCCATAGCTGGCAGCCCTTTTACCAGCCTAGTTGTACCTAAGCTAGTTTTAGTCCATTTTAGAGCTACTGTAGAAGACTGGCCTGTGTGAATGAGGTACAAAGAAACACACAGATGTGGAATATAACCTGCACAATTAATTTATACTGCAACTTGGCAAAATGGATACATGAAAATACTTGTGTCATTCATGTGGCACTTATCACATAATACCATAGAGTTTAGTAGTTATTTTACATATGTTTTATCCTCAACACTAGATAATGAGCTTCTTGATATAACAGGCAGTATCTTCATTTCACAGCCTCCTCTCCATATGTCTGTGCCTTGCACAGAGGAAGTATTCAGTATACATAAATTGAGAAAGAAATCTATCTTGTTCTTACACGAAAGAAAAAAAGAATAACACAAATATCCATGTTAAATAATCTGCAAGCTCAAATATATTTTACTAGTCTTTTGGAGAATTATTTAAATTCTCATTTTCTCTCTAGGTTATTTCCTTTAGTCTTAGCCAATTTTATATATACATTTATACATATTCGAGACTTATGCATTCTTGCTAATTTGTTAGACTGAATATGCATTAATTCATTGCAGGCTGATAATACCTAGCTTTATAAAGATTTGGTTGCTTGGAAACACCAGCTATATTGCTTTTTAAAAACAGCTATTCTTTGACATGTTTCTCTTTCTTCTCTTTCAGCTTTTATTCCTTTCTTTTCTTACAACATATCTGATGGTATATTTTGCAAAAAACAGTAAGCTATGTGTGAGCTGAACATTTATTATGAATGCGAAATCAAAGCTCTGCTTAAAGTTCCAAATTGTTAATCTTCAAATTCATGTGCCTAGGATGAGCTATTTAATACTGCCATGCTGAAAGAACAGCAAAAACAGGGACAGCATTTAAAATTATACTATGAATATAAATAAGTTTACAGTAGTACTTGAGGAGGAATGAGGGAGTTGAAGGAAATGGGGATGTTGTAACTCTTGTGGTATTCTCTGTTCTCTGTTGCTCTTTACTCATTTGTTCTTCCTTTTATACTGTTTAAATTCCTTTTTCAAATAATCACTAACCATCTGCCATGAAATAATTCATAAAAAAAGTTTAGTAGTTAATGGTGGGTAGTAAACACTCTATAAAGATGAATAAAGTCTAGTGACTATTACTGTGCTTAATTCTACTTCTTTGCCTTTACTGTACCCCTTTTTCCAAATTTTTATAAGGGCCAGTGAGGCCATGGTTGGAGCAGAGGAAGACCATGCATTTCATGTTTTAAATACATAAGATCCTGGGGCCGGTGCTGTGGCTCACTTGGTTAATTTTCCGCCTGTGGCGCCAGCATCCCATATGGGCGCCGGTTCTAGTCCTGGTTGCTCCTCTTCCAGTCCAGCTCTCTGCTGTGGTCTGGGAAGGCAGTGGAGGACGGCTCAAGTCCTTGGGCCCCTGCACCCATGTGGGAGACCAGGAAGAAACACCTGGCTCCTGGCTTCAGATCGGCATAGCGCCGGCCATAGTGGCCATTTTGGGGGTGAACCAATGGAAGGAAGATCTTTCTCTCTGTCTCTCTCTGTCTAATTCTATATGCCAAATAAAAAAAAATTAAAAACTTAAAAAATAAGTGCATAAGATCTGTGTAAGTAATTTTAAAAATAATGTTTTTAATTCACCTATTTCATAAATCTACAACATCAAACTCCTTGCTCCATCCCTCCAATTAGGAACTGTTTTAGCTAGTCAATAAATGCCATTCTTCCTAAGGTCCCTAAATAAGGGCAATTAATACATGAGGGCAATTTTTCATAAAAATATATTCTGTATTCAAAAACTACTAGGCAGGCCCTTATTTCTTGTTTATTTATAAACAAATTATCTATAATTTCAAATATTTAACAATTGCTACAACTCAGTGTTCTGTAGCAACAGACCTTTTGCTTCTTCACAGTGCAGTGAATAGTCATATGTATGGCTTACTTATAAAATAACTTTTGTTTATTGCATGCTACTCTGAGGCTGATTTTCACTTTTTGTTGTAAAGTGGGCTTCTCAATCTCCCACCCTTAATGTTATTTGCTTCTGACTATATTATTTTTCAATACAAAATGTGCTATAAGACTTCTGGTTAAACAAAGCAGATAAAATTTTATCTTTGTTGTATCAGAAGGCTCTACTAAAATGGTAATATATATATATATGTAAAATATATATATATATATTTTAAAAGTGTAACTATGGGTTGGTGCCATGGCTCAGCAGGTTAAGCCACCACCTGCGATGCCGGCATGACATATGAGCACAGGTTCAAATCTTGGCTGCTCTATTTCCAATCGAGTTCCCTGCTAATGTGCCTGGAAAAGCAGCAGAAGATAGCCCAAGTGCTTGGGCAACTGCACCCACATGGGAGACCAAGAGGATGTTCCTAGCTCCTGGATTTTGCCTGGCTCAGCTGGGGCCAATAACTCTGCTTTTTAAATAAATAACTAAATATTTTTAAGAAGGTATAAATACAGAAGGACAAAGAAAACAGAGAAAGACTACAGCAAAACAGTGAAGTCAATAAAAATGTAGAGGCTGAAGGCAATAGATGAGGTTAGTGCTAAGCCAACTTAATTGTGGAAAGCTGAACCCTAAAACTGGTATTGATAGGCTCAGTTCATAGGAGTACTGAAGGTCTCTGAAGTACAGATGAAGAGAATGCTAAAAAGAGGAGTGATTCAAAGTTTATATAAGAAAAAAATGGATCTCGAGAGCCTCTTTTTCATTTCAACAAAAGTTTCAAGTTTCAAGCCATCTCTTCAGCTAAGGTTTAATCCTAGAGACAGGCATAGTTGAGGGCTGGAGTGATGAACTATAATGAAAATGGGGACTGAATGTCTATATACTAAACATTAAGACTAGTTACTATGGACGAGATCCATGGAGGACAGCTATTCATAATGACTAAATCAATTCTGACAGGAGCAGAGGGACATAATTCCTCATCACAGACATCTTTAATGAAAAAGAAGAGTTATAGGTAACCTGATATATTTGAACACACATAGAGGGGATGTATAGATCTTCTGGGGAGACCTGTTTGAGTAAGTGAATAATTCATAAAGAAAATCTTAAGCAAAATAAAATTTTTACAGGAAATAAAATTTAATGACATTTCCAATAAATGGTTAAAATCTGAACATTGTCTACAAAGTCATAGTGTTATAATCACCAAATATTGATTTAAATACTCTGAGAAGAAGAACAGTATGCATGTTTATGGGAGTACAAGCAAGGCAAATTGTCAATGTTTATGAGAGAAAATCAATAGATGGTATGAGAGTATATTAAAAATTTTACAGAAAAACAGAAAAGATAAATTCATTTTTTTGTAAAATTAATTTTGAAATCCATGCATTTTTTCATAATATGTGCTTTCCATAAACTTTTGGAAGCTCCCTTGTACCTAAAAATTTAAAATCAAGATACAACAATATAAACATGCTATGTAGAAACATGGTAATAAATACCATAGGGAATAGCTAAAACTGTTTAAAGTTTATTGCCCTTTTGGAGTGGAGAGGGATAGGATAGAAGACTGTTGTTTTTCACTGTACTATTTTTGAAGACCTATGTATACAGTATTAATTTAAGAAAATACTTAGCTTTGAAATGATTATTATGGGGGCTGGCATTGTGGCCCAGCTGGTTAAGCTACTGCTTGCAACTCTGGAATTCCATATTGGAGTGCCAGCTGAAGTCCTGGCTGTTCCACTTCCAATCCAGCTCCCTGCCAATCCACCTGGGAAAGCAGTGGAAGTTGGCCAGGTGCTGGGGCTCCTGCCACCCTTTGTGGGAAACCAGATGGAGTTCTGGGTTCCTGGATTTGGCATGGCTGTCAAAGCCAGTTGGGGAGTGAACCAGTACATAGAAGATCACTCTCTCTCTCTCTGTCTCTCCCTTGCTAATAATCTGCCTTTCAAATAAGCAATTGTTTATTATGTTATTCCCATAAACAACATATTTTTGGGTTTAGCTTAATTCTTCAGAGATGTGTGCATGTTCTAATCCACAAATAATAATTTTTAAGCAGGTAAATAATTCTTTCAAATATTTTGACACATTTGACTCTTATTAGATTCTTGAAGAGCAAAAATAAAACTCCTTAACATGACCTGTAAGGCTTGTTGAATTCTTCAATGTCATCGTGTACCCCTGACTCCTTTGCTTACTATGCTGTACACACACTGCCATTTTTCATTTCTCTATACACACAAGCAAAGTTTCTTCCCTGATGATCTGCCCAGAATGTATTAATTTTGGTTGGAAGGTTATTCTCTGTCTTCTCCTGGTTTTTTCCTTATTTTTTCAAACTTTAGTTTACATGCCACTTGTAAAGAGAAACTTTTCCCAATTATTAAATCTCAAGTCATTCCTTTGCCAACCCCAACACTGCTTGTAATCCTCCTCTGCATGGTTCTGCTCTATCACAATTATAAAAGCATAGTTTTTAAAGATTTATTTATTTATTTGAAAGAGAGTTACAGAGATAGAGAGAATCTTCTACTCACTCACTGGTTCACTCCTCAAATGGCCACAACAGCCAGGGCTTAGGCAAGCAGAAGCCAGGAGTCCAGAACTCCATCCAAGTCTTCCATGTGAGTGGCAGAGGTCCAAGTACCTGGGCCAACTTCCACTGCATTCCCAGCTGCATTAGCAGGGAGCTGGATTGCAAATGGAGAAGCCAGGACTCCAACTCGTGCTCATACAGAATAGTCGCTTAACCCACTGCGTAACAATACTGACTCTGTGTAAAGACATATTTGCATACATGTTTGTGTGTTCTCTCGGTTAGTGTAGTGCATCTGTGCATAAAAGAAGACTTGCACAATAATGCTTAATGATTATTTTTAATGAATTTGTTTATATTAAGTGACAGAGCCATGCCTCTGACATTTATTAACAATGGTATGTTATAGGCTGCAGATTGGTCTACAATGGGCTAAAATTAGATAAAAGGGACTGAAAGAGAAACCAAAGTAGTTCAAATTTTTTTTGAAAACTGGAGTTCTTGAAAAACTTCAAAGTCCCAACACCTCTTGTATCATCTAAGCACACTTTCATTATACAATGGATTTAGAGCAATGTCTGGAATTTGAGTACTTAAGAGTATTGATTAAAGGAGGTTATACTCACACTACACTGTTTCCTTCAATCAAACAGCTTAATATTTGTAGTTGATTATGATAATTTTACAAATAAGGGGGTTAAATAACAATATCACTGATCAATGCTGCAGATGTATAATTATAGAATCAGGTTCACAATAATCAGATTCACATAAATGTCGTTTCCTTATTACTAAAACACATGGTAATGAAATATCTAACAGTTTTATAGCTGCTATAATAAAATGAAGTATGTTTGAGGTGATTAGTTCCATATTCAACTATTTTTTCTTTTCAACTTTATTTAATAAATATAAATTTCCAAAGTACAACTTTTGAATTATAGCAGCTTTTCCCCCATAACCTCCCTCCCACCCACAACCATCCCATCTCCCACTCCCTCTCCCATCGCATTCTTCATCATCATTCATTTTCAATTATCTTTACATACAGAAGATCAACTTAGTATATACTAAGTAAAGATTTCAACAGTTTGCACCCACAAAGACACACAAAGTATAGAGTACTGTTTGAGTAGTAGTGTTTTTTTTTTTTTGGACAGGCAGAGTGGACAGTGAGAGAGAGAGAGACAGAGAGAAAGGTCTTCCTTTGCCGTTGGTTCACCCCCCAATGGCTGCTGCGGCTGGCGTGCTGAGGCCGGCGCACCGCGCTGATCTGAAGCCAGGGACCAGGTGCTTCTCTTTGGTCTCCCATGTGGGTGCAGGGCCCAAGCACTTGGGCCATCCTCCACTGCACTCCCGGGCCACAGCAGAGAGCTCGACAGGAAGAGGAGCGATTGGGACAGAATCCGGCGCCCCGACCGGGACTAGAACCTGGTGTGCAGGCGCCGCAGGCAGAGGATTAGCCTATTGAGTCGCAGCGCCGGCTCTGAGTAGCAGTTTTACCATCAATTCTGATAGTACAACACATTAAGGGCAGAGGTCTACATGGGGAGCAGGTGCACAGTGAATTCCGCTGTTGATTTGACAATTGACACTCTTATTTATGGCATCAGTAATCACCCGAGGCTCTTATCATGAGCTTTCAAGGCTATGGAAGCCTATTGAGTTCACCAACTCTGATCTTATTTAGACAAGACCATATTCAAAGTGGAAGTTCTCTCCTCCCTTCAGAGAAAGGTACTGCCTTCTTTGATGTCCCGTTCTTTCTGCTGGGATCTCACTCACAGAGATCTTTCATTTGGGTCATTTTTTTTTTTTTTTTTTTTTTGGCCACAACGTCTTGGCTTTCCATGCCTGCGAAACTCTCTTTTTAGCCAGATCCGCATGCCTTAAGGGCTGATTCTGAGGCCAGAGTTCTGTTTAGGGTTTTTTCCATTCTATGAGTCTGCTGGGTAACCTGCTTCCCATGTAGGATCATTTTCTCCTTTTTAATTCTATCAATTATTTGCAAACACTGAATTATTTATGTAATCCCCCCCCCTTTTTTTGACAGGCAGAATTAGACAGTGAGAGAGAGAGAAACAGGGAGAATGCTCTTCCTTTTCTGTTGCTTCACCCCCCAAATGGCTGCTACGGCCAGCGCGCTGCACCGATCTGAAGCCAGGAGCCAGGTGCTTCCTCCTGGTCTCCCATGCACGTGCAGGGCCCAAAAGAAATTACTTTGCCTACCTCCCTCTCCATTCCCAGGTGCTTTGCATTTCGGCTCTACAGAGTTGTGTTTTTTTTTTTTTTTTTTTTTTTTTTTTTTTTTTTTTTTTTGACAGGCAGAGTTAGTGAGAGAGAGAGAGATAGAGAGAAAGGTCTTCCTTTTCCATTGGTTTACCCTCCAATGGCTGCTGCAGTCAGCACACAGCGCTGATCTGAAGCCAGGAGCCAGGTACTTCCTCCTGGTCTCCCATGCGGGTGCAGGGCCCAAGGATTTGGGCCATCTTCCACTGCACTCCCGGGCCACAGCAGAGAGCTGGACTGGAATACAAGCAACTGGGACAGAATCTGGCGTTCCAACTGGGACTAGAACCCAGGGTGCCGGCGCTGTAGGTGGAGGATTAGCCAAGTGAGCTGTGGTGCCGGCCTTATTTATGTGATCCCTTTGAGACTTAATCCTATCATTATGATCAATTATGAACTTGAACTGATCACTTTAAAAACTAAGATGGCATTGGTACATGCCACCTTGATGGGATTTAATAGGAATCCCCTGGCACATTTCTAGCTCTACCATTAGGGATAAGTCCGAGTGAGCATGTGCCGAACTGTACATCTCCTCCATCTCTTCTTCCCACTCTTATATTTAACAGGGATCACTTTTCAGTTAAATTTATTTTTTAACTTTTATTTAATAAATATAAATTTCCAAAGTACAAGTTTTGGATTATAGCGGCTTTTCCTCCCATAACCTCCCTCCCACCCGCAACAATCCCATTTCCCATTCCCTCTCCCATCCCATTCACATCAAGATTCATTTTCAATTATCTTTGTATACAGAAGATCAATTTAGTATATACTAAGTAAAGATTTCAACAGTTTGCACCCACACAGAAACACAAAGTATAAAGTACTGTTTGAGTATCAGTTATGCTGTTAATTCACATAGTACAACACATTAAAGACAGAGATCCTATATGGGGAGTAAGTGCACAGTGACTACTGTTGTTGATTTAACAACTGACACTTTTATTTATGATATCAATAATCACCCGAGGCTCTTGTCATGAGCTGCCAAGGCTATGGAAGCCTATTGAGTTCACCAACTCTGATCTTATTTAGACAAGACCATATTCAAAGTGGAAGTTCTCTCCTCCCTTCAGAGAAAGGTACCTCCTTCTTTGATGGCCTGTTATTTCACTGGGATCTCACTCACAGAAATCTTTCATTTAGGTCTTTTTTTTTTTTTGCCAGAGTGTCTTGGTTTTCCATGCCTGAAATACTCTCCTAGGCTTTGTAGCTGGATCCGAATGCCTTAAGGGTTGATTCTGAGACCAGAATGCTGTTTAGGACATCTGCCATTCTATGAGTCTGCTGTGTATCCTGCTTCCCATGTTGGATTGTTCTTTCATTTTTAATTCTTTCAATTAGTATTAGCAGATACTAGTCTGGTTTATGTGATCCCTTTGAGACTTAATCCTATCATTATGATCAATTATGAACTTGAACTGATCACTTTAAAAACTAAGACTGCATTGGTACATGCCACCTTGATGGGATTTAATTGGAATACCCTAGCACGTTTCTAGCTCTACCATTAGGGGTAAGTCTGAGTGAGCATGTGCCGAATTGTACATCTCCTCCCTCTCTTCTTCCCACTCTTATATTTAACAGGGATCATTTTTCAGCTAAATTTAAACACCTAAGAATAATTGTGTGTTGATTAAAGAGTTCAACCAATGGTATTAAGTAGAACAAAAAAATACTAAAAGGAACAACATAGTAAGTTGTTCCTCAACAGTCAGGACAAGGGCTGATCAAGTCATTGTTTCTCATAGTGTCCATTTCACTTCAACAGGTTTCCTTTTAGGTGCTCGGTTAGTTTTCACCAATCAGGGAGAATATATGACATTTGTATCTTTGGGACTGGCTTATTTCACTCAGCATGATATTTTCAACTATTTTAAATATGGTATTTCATTACATTTTTAAGGATTTATTTCTTTAATTTAAAGGCAGGATAAAAGAGAGTGGAGGAGGGTGGGAAGGAGGGAGGGGGAGAGAGGGAGAGGGAGAGTGAGAGATATCTTCCATTGGCCGGTTCACTCTCAAAATGATTGCCATGGCCAGAGCTGGGCCAATCCAAAGCCAGGAGCCAGGAACTTCTTCCAGTCTCCAAGGTGGGTGCAGGGGCCCAAGGACTTGAGCCATCTTCTGCCTTACCAGGTGCATTAGGAAGGAACTGGATCAGATGTGGAGCAGCTGGGACTTGAACTGGTACCATATGGTATACCGGCACAGCAGGCAGTGGTTTTATCCGCTATGCCACAGTGCCGGCCCCAGTTTCATTATTTTTTATCTTTGTTATTGTGGCCTACAAAGCAGTGTGAGATAAAAGTCACAAAAAGGGGCTGGCACTGTGGCGTAGTGGGTAAAGCCACTGCCTGCAGTGCTGGCATCCCATATGGGCACTAGTTAGAGTCCTGGCTGCCTTTTCTTCTCTCTCTTTGTGTAACTCTGACTTTCAACTAAATAAATAAATCTTTAAAAAAAAAAGTCACAAAAAATGTTTTTGAGAGGCAGAGAGAGCTCCCATCCTCTGGTTCACTCCCTGAATGCCCTCAATTTCTGGGGCTGGGCAGGGCCAAATCTGGGATGCAGGAACTCAATCCAGGTCTCCCTCACAGGTAGCAGTAACTCAAGTACTTGAGCCATCACCTGGGTGCATTTCCAAGGGTGCACATTAGCAAGAAGCTGGATTACAAGCAGAGCTAGGACTCAAATCCCAGAACTTTGATATGAAAAATGAGTAACTTAACCATACGGCCAAAGATTTGCTGCAAGGTTCACTATAATTATTTCTTTTTCTTTTTTTTTTTTTTTTTTTTTGACAGGCAGAGTGGACAGTGAGAGAGAGAGACAGAGAGAAAGGTCTTCCTTTGCCATTGGTTCATCCTCCAATGGACGCCATGGCCGGCATGCTGCAGCTGGCGCACCGCACTGATCCGATGGCAGGAGCCAGGTACTTATCCTGGTCTCCCATGGGGTGCAGGGCCCAAGGACTTGGGCCATCCTCCACTGCACTCCCGGGCCACAGCAGAGAGCTGGCCTGGAAGAGGGGCAACCGGGACAGAATCCGGCGCCCCGACCGGGACTAGAACCCGGTGTGCGGGCGCCGCAAGGTGGAGGATTAGCCTAGTGAGCCGCGGCGCCAGCCACTATAATTATTTCAATAATATTTTTTCTAATATGATTAGTGGTGTAATTTTCTATAAGCAGCAATTTCATGTATAGATTGAATTTGTAAAAATCTTAGTGTAGTAAAGTGAGATCAGATATGTAATGTGCCTTCTATGTGCTTGGCACATTAGGAATGTTCAATACAAATTAGATTGTTTTCCTGTCTCTGATGACCCAAATAGCAGTACAGCCAATTCTCATTCATTACAGTCCATTAAAACTCCAATATACTCACATAGTTGTTTTTTCTAATCTTAGTCTAAGACTTTGATCTGATTTATTTCAGCTTATTGCTCTTTGATATTTTCATTTTTTACAATTTTTGGGTTCTTTTAAATTTTAATTTTGTTAGCTCCCCTGCACATTCTTGAGTGAATGAAATCCTTCATTTTACTTGCTAGAATGTTAAAGAAACTGGGCAACCTGTTCTTTAAACATCACTGAAATAAAAAAGACTAATAAATTAAACCTTTTTTACAGCTCTCTAAAAGTGGACTTTAGTACATTTTAACTTATGATTTGAACAGTGAAGCTAGGAAGCATTATTTTGGTGTCCTTAAAAGTAAGACAACTGCCATTAATAATACTTGAAGGAAAATGTTAGAGGAAAGGGACAGTCAGGGTCTGGCAACTTCTCAAGAACACAAAGATCTACAAAGCAGAGATTAAAAGCCAGTGTTTTATAACTTGTGACTTCTCACTTTTGAAAAAAAAGACATTTACTTTAATAATACATGATGCATTTTTGATGAATGATACATTTTTGATAAAGTTTTGATGAATAATGGAAAATTAAAGAAATAAATCTAAACACACCTCAAGGATTTTGTTACGTGTTACGTTTAAAGATTAAGAAGAAACATTTCTGGTTTATCATTCTTTAAAAATTGTACTGCTGATGTTACTCATATCATGATATCATGCAAACTACCATTATTATAGGCTCACTGTTAAAGGATGGGTTAGCACAGTGTAGGGGAGCACTGGACATGCATGAGAAGAGTTGGGTTTAATCCTCAGATCTACTATCAGAATAATATTGGGAAAATCAATCTCTTTCTTGTTCTGAAATCAAACAAAAAAATGGTTCCAGGGCTTCTTCTAAATTTCTACACACCACTCTTTAGCCAATAAATATAACAAAAAATTACTGCTAGAAGAGTATAGGAACTATGTTTTAATTGTTTTTGTAATCCCCAGAGGGTATAAGATGATACATAAGAATTAATTCTATTTAATTCAATGAACATTTTCCAACTATTGTCCAGATTCCTGGAATAGCACAAAATACTGGAAATTCAGAGATGATTTAGATATGCTCTCTTTCACTATTTTACAGTCCAGAGAAGAAAACTATACATGTAATATAAATATCAAGGATTTATGACATGGGGATGGTATTGTGGTGTAGAAAGGTAAGCTGATGCTTACAAGCTGTTTCCTCATATCCAGTGCTCTGGTTCCAGTCCTGGCCACTCTGCTTCTGATCCAGTTTCCTGGTAACATGCCTAGGAAGACAGCAGATGATGGCTCACATACTTGGGCCCCTGACACCCATGTGGGAGACCAAGATGGAGTTCTTGGGTCCTGGCTAAGACCTAGCCATTGCAGCCACCTGGGGACCAGAGCAACAGAGGGAAGCACTGTCTCCCTTTTTCTCTCTCTCCCTCTGTCACTCTTTCAAACGTATATAAATCTTAAAAAAAATCATGACAGAGGTAGGAAAAGAGTGATACTGGAACATAGTGGGTACAGCTTATGAAAGGCTGAGAAAGTGTTCCTGAAGGAAACCATACCGTTGATGAATCCTGAAGGATTATTTACCCATTTCCATGGGAAGAAACAAGAAAGAGTAAGAGTGGGGCCAGTGCTGTGGTGCAGCAGGTTAAGCTACTGCTTAGAGCACCAGCATTCCATATGGGCACTAGTTCGAGTCCTGGCTGCTCCACTTACGATCCAGCTCCCTGCTAATGTACCTGGGAAGGTAGTGGAAGATGGCTCAAGTCCCTGGGTCCCTGTCACCCACATGGGAGATCTGGAAGAAGCTCCTGGCTCCTGGGCTTCGGCCTGGCCTAGCCCTGGTCATTGTGGCCATTTGGAGAGTGAACCAGTGGATGGAAGATTTCTGTCTCTCTCTGTAACTCTGTCTTTAAATAAATAAATAAATCTTTTAAAAAGAGCAAGATAAAAAAAAAGAAGTAGCAAGGGCAAAAAATAAAGAAACATAAGGTGTATGAATAGATATTCATTCTAAATTAAGAAAAATACATCACCAGTCATATAAAATGGGTATGAAACCACCTTTATAAAGGTAACTTATGCTACTTATTTTCCATATTTCCTTTAGAATCTCAGCAATAGCTGCATGTTTATTTTTTGGTGCCAAATATGTAAGAATTTTCTTCTAAAATGCATGCTGTAAAACCTGGGTTTCATATGTCATGAAAAATGGTGAGAAAATAGGATTACTGGGTATCTTATGAAAAGTAGGGACTGTCTAATATGCTCTTTGGGTTACTTGTTTCTGTAGCTGTCTGTGCCTTTCACTGGACTAAAATGAGCCCTGAGAATCAGAATTCTATCCATTGGTATTGTCTGACAGTTATCTAAATAATGTCAATTTAGAAGACTGAACTCTAAAATCTGTTCTTTAAAGTAGCAATCATGTGTAGTACCTGGTAGTCTTTCCACGAGCATCTGAGATTCCTCTCTGATGAAGACACAAATTCTGGCCTGTAGTTTATAGTAGAACCTTCAGGCAAGCTCCAGAATAAAACAAGAACAATAAGATATTGAATAATTTTGGTTACCTTATTACTATAACCAATGTTATCATAAAGCATATATTGGAGTTTCATAAAAGCTTTGGTCAACGGTGGCGGCGGCGGCGGCAGTTCTGGCAGCTCAGGACTGAGTGCAAGTAACATAAAGTCAGCCATGGTCCTGCAGAAGCTCTTCAGGTTCTCCTCTGTCGTCCGCTCAGCAGTTGCAGTCCATCTGCGGAGGAACGTTGGTGTAACAGCAGTGGCATTTAATAAAGAGCTTGATCCTGTACAAAAACTCTTCGTGGACAAGATTAGAGAATACAAATCTAAGCGACAGGCATCAGGAGGACCTGCTGATGCAGGCCCATCATACCAGCAAGATCTGGAGAAAGAGCTTTATAAGCTGAAGCAAATGTTTGGTAAAGCAGATATGAATACGTTCCCTACCTTCAAATTTGAAGATCCCAAATTTGAAACCATTGAAAAACCCCAGTCCTGAAGAAATAATGGAAAATTAATCTGGTAATTTGTCATGGATTACTTGTACAGTTAATCAGAAGTATCACAATAAATACATTTCAATACATTTCACAATTAAAAAAAAAGCTTTGGTCAGGGTTATTATCCCTGTGGGCAAAATAAAATTATGGATAAGGAGGGTTCAGACAATTGCCAGAGACTTCCAATAAACCATATAGTTCCTTTACATTACATACATTTTATTGGTGCCAGCATTGTGGCACAGGATGTTTGGCTACTGCTTGCAATGTTGGCATCTCATATCACAGTGCCAGTTCAAGATCTGGCTGCTCTGCTTCTGATCCAGCTTCTTGCTAATGTGCCTGGGGATGGTCCAAGTACTTGGGCCCTTCATACTCATGTGGGAGACAAAAATGGAGTTCTAGGTGTCTGGCTTCACCCTGGATCAGCTTTGACCATTATGGCCATTTGGGGAATAAACGAGGGGAGGGAAGACCTATTTCTTTCTATATTTCTTCCTATCTCTCTGTGTCACTCTGCCTTTCACATAAATAAATAAATCTTTAAAAATACATTTTATCAAAGCAAATTTAACTTAGAGAAGACTAAGTATCTCTTCTGATACAACAACTCTTCCCATGCATCTTTTATAAAAATAACACATTAAAACAATCAGAATTGTTTCATCTCTTTTATAAAATAAAAGAATTAATCTTTGTGATTTTTCAGATGACATCAGAAATCTCAATGGTTTTAGCTTAAAAGTTTTTGGTTTGGGGCCAGCGTTGTGGCACAGCAGGTAAAGCTGCCATCTGTGACGCCAGCATTCCATATCAGAATGCTGGTTCGAGTCCCCGTTGCTCCACTTCTGACCTAACTCCCTGCTAATGCAACTGGAAAAGCAGCAGCAGATGATCTCAGTGCTTGGGCCATGCTACCCACGTAGGAGACCTGGATGGAGTTCCAGGATCCTAGCTTCAACCTGGTCCAGCCTGGCCATTGCAGCCATTTGGAAAGTGAACCATTGTATATACAATCTCTCTCTTGTACTGCGTCTTTCAAATAAGTATTTTTTTAAAAAATTTCATTTTCCACACACACACACACAAAACCAGGTCATTTATGTTAATATGCGATGTGTTTATCACTGCCATTTTCCAAGGAATAATTCAATAAATATTTTACCATTTTCATATTTTTAGTGTCTAATGTGGTAAATAACAATAGTTATAACCTACAGAAATAAAAATAGTTTGTTTGAGGTTCTCAATAATTTTTAAGAGTTTAAGAGGATTTGGAGAGACTGATGTAGCTGTGGGTTGGGATGCCCATATTCCCTATGGAATGGCTGGCTACATCTCTTTCAGTCTAGCTCCCTGCTAATGTGCCTGGGAAGGCACAGATACCTGAGTCCCTACCGCTTAGGTGGGAGACCCAGATGGAGTTGCAGGCTCCTGGCTTCAGCATGTCCCAGCCCTAACATCTGGGGAGACAATGGATGGAAGATCTCTCTTTGTCACTCTGCCTTTATTTATAAATAAACAAGCAAATCTTTTTTTAAGAATATAGAAACCAAGAAGTTACATTAGGGAAAAACTCTCTTTCCATGGAAAACAGAAGCACATATACTGGTATAATTCTGTCATGTTATTCTTTGAAGATTCTCAGTCACTCATATTAACTATATCTTTTAAATGAAGTAGTCAACTACTATTTTAAAGAGAAAAGAACAAGGTGGATTGAGAACTGTCTGGGACATACAAAGGTACTTCAAAAAGGTTGTGGAAAATGGAGTTGGTGTTTGATATTGAGGGAAGACAGGTAATCAAATCCTTGACTTACCTTCAAGAAAAAAATTAGGTGCAAATCAGAGAATAGCAAACAGCAAGCAGCAAACATTATATTGAGAAAGCAAAGATACAAACCACACGCTGCAGGGCAGCAGACTCTCACCTCTGAATTATGTTTCATATTATATGGGCCATGTAATTCAACAGGATGTGTATTTCAACAAAAGGTAGTTATAGTCCAGGTTTTTCTGAGAAGCTGGATGATTTGCCAGAATATAGTTATTAGCCTAGTTCAATACTTATATGTTATGATATTTCTTGTCATGGCAGCTGGTAGGTGTGTTACTCAGCATGCTGAAGTACTACAATGACAGTATACTGAGCTGTAGGTCAATCTAAGTCAACCTTGGGACACTAAATGGGTATAAACCTGGTCCAGGCAGGGAGTCTGCTTATCTTTAAAGGCAAGGGGAACCAAACTCATTTCTTGTAGGTCTTGAGAAAATAGGAACAACCCAGGTAGCTCAACTGTTCTCTCTGTTTCAGTAAAAGACAAATTAATCTTGATGCAACATAATATTCAGGGCTGGTATTGTGGTATTAGGTAACTGATATCCCCTATCAAAGCACGGATTCAATCTTTACTGCTCTGTTTCTAGTCCAGCTTCCTGCTGATGTGCTGGGAAGGCAGCAGATAAATACTCAATTACTTGGGCCACTATCACTCATGAAGGATGAAATTCCTGGCTTTTGATTTAGGCCTGGCTCAGTCCCAGCTGTTATAGTTGCTTGAGAAGTAAGGTATAGGATAGAGAATCTCTCTCTGTATCTTTCCAATAATAAATTCACCTTTTTAGAATAAAGATCTATTTATATATTCAAAAGGCAGAAATAGAGAGAGAGAGAGCGAAAGAGAGAGAGAGAGAGAGAGAGAGAGAGAGAATCTTCCATCTGCTGGTTTACTCACCAAATGGCCGCAACGGCCGGGGCTGAGCCAGACCAAAGCCAGTAGCCAGGAGCTTCTACCTGGTCTCCCACATGGATGCAGTGGCCCAAGGACTTGAGCCATCTTCTGGTGCTTTCCCAGGCACATTAGCAGGGAGCTGGATTGGAAGTGGAACAGCTGGAACTCGAACTGGTGTCCATATGGGATGCTGGCACTGCAGGCAAAGGCTTAGCTTTCTACACCACAGCAGCAGCCCTAATAAATTCATATTTTAAAAAATAATTTTGAAAGTATTCAAAAAGCTCACCAAGATTCACATTATGAAAAAAGGGCATGAATTTCAAAATTTTTGCACAAAAATGAGTATCTTTTTTAAAAAAGAATATTTATTGATTTGAAAGGCAGAATTACAGAGAGAGACAGAGATCTTCCATCCACTGGTTTACTCTCCAAATGATGGCAAGGCTGGGACTGTGCCAAGGCAAAGCCAGGAGTCTGGAATACCATCTGCATCTCCCATGCGGGTGGCAGGGGCCCAAGGATGTGAGCTGTCATCTGCTGCCTCCCAGGTGTATTAGGAGGGAGCTCAATTGGAAGTGGAGCAGCTGGGACTCGAACTGGCACTCATATGGAATGTTGGTATTGAAGACAGCAGCTTCACCTGCTGTGCCACAAAGCTAGCCCCTGAATTTACCTTTTAATTCCATTTTTCACAAACTTCTTAAGGTACATTGGCAGGAGCATTTGAACAGAGTAGCAGAGGTTAGGACTACATATAAGAAAACTTTCTATAACTACATAAATCCTTTTTATAACTTCCTAAAGTGGGGTAAATGGACACATTCATTACAGCCTTCATGATATAGCCCCTCTCAGGGCCAGCATTGTGGCACAGCAGGATAGTCACTGCCTGCAACACTGGAAGCCCATAATGAGAACTGGATCAAATCCAGGTTGCTCCACTACTAATCCAACTCCCTGCTAATGCACCTGGGAAGGCAGTAGAAGATGACCCAAGTACTTAGGCCCCTGTTACCCAAATGGGAAACTCAAATCAAGTTCCAGGCTCCTGGCTTTGGCCTGGCTATTGCAGCCATTTAGGGAGTAAACTAGTAGAACTCCCTCTCCCCCCTCCCTCTCCCTTCTGCCTTTCAAATAAATAAAATCTTTTTTTTTAAAAAGTTCCTTTCAAATAAATAAATCTGTAAAAGAAAAAAGATGTAGCCTCTCTACAGCGTTTGAAAACAAGAAGCAGGGCTGGCGCCTTGGCACAGTAGGTTAATAGTCCGCCTGTGGCACCAGCATCCCATTTGGGCACCGATTCTAGTCCTGGTCGCTCCTCTTCCAGGCCAGCTCTCTGCTGTGGCCCGGGAGGGCAGTGGAGGATGGCCCAAGTACTTGGGCCCCTTTACCCGCATGGGAGACTGGGAAGAAGCACCTGGCTCCTGGCTTCAGATCGGTGCAGCTCTGGCCATTCCGGCCATTTGGGGAGTGAACCAACAGAAGGAAGACCTTTCTCTCTGTCTCTCTCTCTGTCTATAACTCTACCTGTCAAATAAATAAATAAAATCTTTAAAAAAAGAAAATAATAAGCAAAGGTAGTTAAATTATGCTTAATTGAAAACAATGTTTCAGAGTTCCAGCACTGAGGACAGCAGCCCCAGCAGTGTGGCTTTGGTGTCATTCAGAGAAGGTAATCCCACAGAGATGACTTCATCTCCTTGGCTCTGGGGAAGCAAGAGCATTGGAATGCTGTCTATGAGAGAGAACTACAAACTTTGCAGGAATATGGAGATACAAAAGAAATCTGGTTTGGAGAAGAGAGTGTGACTTGACTAATAAGATGATGAAGAAACAGAATATTCCACTGGATGCAACCAGTGCTTCATATTGGAATTGGATATAGTGTTTTCCTGGTTGAACCTGCAAAATTTGGTTTCAGTAATATTATTGGCATTGAGTACTCTCCTTCAGCAATTCAGATTTCTGGAAGTATCCTAGAGAAAGAAGGGCTATCTAACTTTAAGTTGAAGGTATAAGATTTTTGAATCTTTCCACAAAGCTGTCTGGATTTAAAATTTGTATTGACAAAGGGTCTTTTGATGCCATAAGCCTTAATCTTGACAATGCAGTTGAGAAGAGGAAGCAATATGTGAAATCTCTCTCCAGGTGCTGAAACTAAAAGGCTTTTTTCTAATAACCTCATGTAATTGGACCAAGGCAGAGTTCTGAAGGAATTCAGTGAAGGATATTTTGTGGGCCATCACTGTGGTGTAGCTGGTTAAGCTACTGTCTGCAGTGTTGGCATTCCATATCGGCACCAGTTTGAGTCTTGGCTGCTCCACTTCTTATCCAGCTCCCTACTAATGAGTTTGGGAAAGCAGCGGACAATGGCCCAAGTCCTTGGGCCACTATACCCAAAAAAAGCTCCTGGCTCCTGACTTTGGCCTGCCCCAGCCCCAGCCATTGCAGACATTTAGGGAATGAACCAGTGTATGGTGGAGCTTTCTCACTCGCTCCCTCCCTCTATAACTCTAGTTTCCAAATAAATAAATAAATCTTTAAAAAAAGTTTCATTACTCTCTTTTCTTTAGGAATTACCTAGCCTACCAATGACTAACCATGAACTCATTCAATTTAATGCCATCACATGATTGATTAAAGATCTTGGAAAAATCTTCACGTAGGCATACTTCAAAGCATAGTTGTTATTGAAATAAAGTTTGTTGGAATAATGATTTAATTTAGTTGAATACGATTTACATTTTTCACAATTGCAAACATTGTTAGGAATAATGTTAACTAACTTGATCAGAATATGTGTGCAAGTTTAAAAAAAATATCACCCAAGAAAAACAAAAAGTATGCTTATATTACACTTGACAATGGTAAGTCAGAAAAAAAGACATAAGCCAAAGAATCATGTTAATTATGTAATCTTTTCTCCATTAGTTTCTGTAAGATGTTTTATTAAAGTCTAGCACATTTAAAGTGTTAGAAGTTCAATTTTCTAGGAATTTAAGAACATTCAGTTTATGTATGTATTCAGGTTCTTTAATTGAACAATGGTGCTCCTTCACTATCTTCCAGATATAAGAAAAGATTTCATAGACAACAATGAGAAGTTAAGGAAGGTATTTCTGAGTAACAGCCACACAGATACAAAGAAAGCTTAAAACTTCAGCCGCATAGCGGGTTAAGCTGCTGCCTGCAAAGCTGGCATCCCATATGGACGCCGGTTTGAGTCCCGCTGTTCCACTTCCAATCTCACTCTCTGCTAATGAGCCTGGGAAAACAGTAGAAGATTGTCCAAGTGCACGAGCCCCTGCCCTTGGATGGGAGAACCGGTGCAAACTCCTGGTTCCTGGCTTTAGACCAGCCTAGCATTGCCCACTGCGGCCACTTGGGGAGTGAACCAGCAGATGGAAGATATCACTCTTTCTAGCTCCCTTCTCCCTGTAGCTCTCTACCTTTCTAATAAAATAAATCTTAAAAAAAAAAAAGAGTCAACATAAAAACAAATCCTAATCAACCCAGAGATCAAAAAGCTATTCTTCCTGGTCGTATAAATTCTTAAATGATTTGAATATGAAATAAATAAACACACAAACAAAAGTAATAAATGCCTTCTATCATCTCTTGCCTAACGGAAGACAGGGCTTTATAATCCATTATTACTAATCTATACAATCTATTAATACAGGTCAAAGTCATACTATAAAACTGAATTCTCCCTTACTGCTGCTACCAAACATGTTTGTATCAAAAACAAAATAACAATAATGAAGAAAAAGGGTGCCAGTGCTGTGGCATAACGGGTACAGCTGCCGCCTGCAGTGCTGGCACCCCATATGGGCACCAGTTCAAGGCCCGGCTGCTCCATTTCTGATCCAGCTCTCTGCTATGGCCTGGGAAAGCAATAGAAGATGGCCCAAGGCCTTGGGCCCCTGCACCCACCTGGAAAACCTGGAAGAAGCTCCTGGCTCCTGGCTTCAGATTGGCACAGCTCCGGCCGTTGCGGCCAATTGGGGAGTGAACCAGCGGATGGAAGAGCTCTCTCTCTCTTTCTCTGCCTCTTCTCTCTCTGCGTACCTCTGACTTTTAAATAAATAAATAAATCTTTTAAAAAAATGAAGAAAAAAGAGAAAGGAAAAAATCAACTTTTAACAAATGTTAATTTTAAGCACCAACATGATCATCTCACAATATGGTATTAATATTAAATATACAAGAATTTTAATTTTCATGCTTTGTTATTAAATAGCAAAATATTCACTCTTAAGAGTCACATACCACAGTATGTTGAGCCATCACTTACAACACTGCATCCTCTATCAGACTGACGCCTTTAATTCTTTCTTGTGCCAACACAAGAACCTCTATTCCAGCCATTTCCACTAATAGTCAATTATTGCTTTCACATAGAAGAAATGGTTTCCGCAGGTTAGCGTGCCTTGTGGTAAAATTCAGAGCAACTGAGGCATATGCATAAATTATAAGTTCAGGATGTTTTAGGACAGGTAAGATTTTTAAATGTCTTTATCTTTAAATTTCAATACATATTCATATTTTATTCCTCTTATTGGGCAGAAAATGATTGTAATTATGTATTTTTATTTAACCATGGCTTTTCTACATTCATTATTGAGCTGTAGTTGCACTGTACCATTAATTTCTGAAATTTGGTATCAACAAAGGGATAACAACATTATCACTCCTCAAAGATAACTACCCATTGTACAAGATTTATAGGAAACACCCTATAGAAATAGGAGTCTGTCTTCTCAGCCTACTATTTTAGGCTTAATTCACCTCCAATTCTTTTCTGCTTTAAAATAATTTCTTCTCTTGGTTTCTGTGGATATATTCAGGCAGGCCAATATATAAACTTGAAGTGACTTAAAGTGAGATTTTAAGCTGGAAACACAAAACACATTAGAACGAGATAAAACAGGCAATAATTAACAGTATGATGGTGGCAGGAGTTTTTACACCTGTCTCTTGTACCTGCCTGATAAAGTGTAATTTCTCTGTGGCACTCATGCTGATTTATAATCTACAGTTTAAATGGTTCAGTGTAAAGGCTCAATGGGTTACAGATCTAGGCTTCATTCCTTACTACCTCTATTTTACATAAAAAGTGTGCTAAGGGAGTTGACCAGTCTCTTTGCAGCTTCCAAGAGACCCTCCAGCAATCTGGTTTTTGGACAACTGGAGTTGAAAGAGCCTACGAATGATTTTTAAAAAGGCACTTTTACTTTTTATCCCCCTCCAGCTTCGCAGCCTCGAATTAAAACTATTTAACTCACATGTATCTTGGAAAAACATAGTAGCAAGTAAAGAACCCCAAACTTTTCTATTATTAAAAGAACTGAAGTGCCCAAGAAATGACCCCAGCATAATTCTAGGGATAGACTGGTTGGTCTTTTTTTTTTTTAATACTACTAAAGAAAAATTATATTAGGCATTTTCTTATCCCTTTACGGTGAGGGTCTCAAGAGCAGTTAGACGCCGAGTTTACAGCAAGAGCCTAGAAAGAAACCCTCAGTCTTTGGCTCCACCCCACTGGGGACACAGGCATGGGTCCTGCCGCCCCCTGGCGGTCCCGGTCGACTTCCGCTTCTGCCACGGACCACGGGCCACCGCACGCGTGGCCTACGCCACGTCACATCCGGTCCTTGCGAGTGGAACCCGCGCGATGAAGTGCGTGTTCGTTACCGTAGGGACCACCTGCTTTGTCGACCTCATTGCGCGTGTCTCGGCGCACGAGAGTCTGCAAGTGAGTGGGGGAGGGGCGCGGGCGACGTCTGAGCTCGCCGCGCTTCGCCCGCCGAGGCCAGTCTTAACTCCTGGCCCCGGTAACCTTGCCTGACCGCAACGCTGGGAAAGAAATTACCACAGCTGTACCTCAGGTGCGGCCGTCCCTTGATTGGCTTTTCACTGCGCCCGGTCGAGCCCGCTTCCGGCTCTGCTCAGCCCCTCTAGGTCCTCCACTTCCCCCTCCCGGTCCCCCGTCATTTCTCAGGGCCGAGCCTCCTCGTCCTTTCGGTGGCTCCTCCTTTCCCAGGCTTTTTTCCTTGGGATTCTCCGCCTTCGCCCCTCCTCCCTAACGGCTCCGCCCTCAGAGCTGGGGCTTCTGCCCAGCCGCGACACCCCGTCGTGTTCGGCCTTCCAGTCTGTGGGGTGCCCTCAGAGCTGGCGTCCTCGGGCTTCGCGGCGTCCCCTGAGCGCGTCCCCCTCGAGGCTTGCGGTTCTCGCAGCCCAACTCGTGAGGAGGTAGAGCTCTGCTGTTCCCTGCTTCTCTCTGGCTAGTTTGCGACCCTCTTTTCAAAGTCTAACCCTGCTCTCCTTTTAGCCGTGCTGGTTCTTTCCCGACTTGTTAAGCTGGGTCACCGAAATCCGTCTGGGATAGTGAGGTTCCTGGGTCGGGCCCGGGACGGGCAAAGTTGGGAAAATTAAGGTTGTTTGGTAGCCCGTGCTCGGGTCTGCACGCTGGCTTTTAGGATTTGTTAACTGCGGTTTTCTCGGGAGGCAGTTTAAAAGGCCCGCGTTTTCTTATTTCCTGTTTCAGATAACCAAGAGCTTTGGTTACAACCAACTTGTCCTCCAAACTGGCAGAGGAACTGTAGTACTCGAACCGTTCAGTGCTGAGTCTTTTACTCTGAATGTTTACAGGTACAAGGATTCCTTGAAAGAAGACCTTCAGAAAGCAGATCTTGCTATTAGTCACGCAGGTAAAATGCCTTAGAATCTCAGGATTTGGTCTTTGCCACATAACAAAAAACGAGTTGACACCGGGACCTTTCTGTCGCCAGAATTCCGAATGGTAGCGCTTTTGAACATATGATTACTGGAATTATTTGAATGTAACAATTGAGAACTTTATGGGAATTTAGTATTTCTGGATGAGCGAAGGATGGAAAATTCATCACCATAGCTCAACTTTCTGATAAGAAAGCTAAGCACAGAGAGGGAGATAGTTAGTTCATGCAATGACACCTGTAGTGAACTGTGAACTTGAAATTAGTATTTGGGCTTAGATCTGAAGCAATGTTTAGCTTGCTGATGGGTTGGGTTGGTCATGGTGAAATTCACTTTGAAAGATTTTTTTGCATTTCTATTAAAAGTGTGTGAAACGAATTCAGAAATATTCTTTAGCAGCTATATATCATGCAAATCACTGCCTGCTTTTCAGAGAACCATCCTAATGATCTAGTTAATTAGACTTCAGTTCCCTTATAATTGCATTTAGGAAGCATTGCAGTTTTCACTGCCAGGAGGGAGGATATTCCTGGTTTTTAAAGAGTCTAGTTTTTAAAGAGTCTAGTTAAAGAGGAGAGAAAGTCATTAGAAACAGACGTTACTAACAGATTGGTGATCAAAAACTTAGAAAATAGTAGCTAAAGAGCTTTTGGAACTGCTCTGAATGCTTTGTGTATTTTATCTTGTTTGATTCTTACATACAAAGGAAATAAGAGGAAATTCCAGAAGCTTCATGGCAGTTATAATTAAACAATGTTTATTTTGGTGCAAAAACTTGAAATCCATGAGTAACTTTTTTCATAACACATTTTCCATCAACTTTTTATGTACTTGTGTTTCTCCATTTTACAGATGAGGAAACAGAAACGTGTTAAGTTAGTTGTCCAGTCAGTAAGTGGTGGACAGATAACAATTAATTACCCCCTCCTATAAAAGGTACTGTCTACATATCAGTGTTCTTGTTCCCATTTAAAATAGCTGGGTGATTTTAGATTCAAAGTTGAATTGATCCTAATATTTTATGGGTGAAAATTCATAGCAGTCTAACCATTCTGGGTATGGCACCTCAAGGGTAGACTCATAAGGAGTGGGCAGAGCTTTGCTTTATTATTAGTTTTTCACATAGCAGGCTTGCCTTTTCTATTTGTGTTTGAATAGAAGTAAACTGTGACTGTCCCTTGGTATCCTTGGAGGGTGGGTTCCAGTACCCTGTGCAGATGCTCCAGTCTCTTATCTAAAATAGAATAGTATTTGCATGTGGCTTAGACATATCCTTCCATAAACTGCACTTGAAATCATCTCAAGATTGCTTATAATACCTAATACAGTGTAATGCTATATACATGATAGTTATAAAAGGTTACTTCAAAAATTTTATGGAAAATAGAATTAAAAGATAAGTTTATTGATACAAAAACTTTGAAACCCACAGATTTTTAATAATGTTCACTTTCCGTGAATTTTTCAAGACTCTAGTATACATGAATTTCAAAAAAAATTATCAAAATAAACTTTTTATTTATTTGAAATGCAGAGTAAAAGAGATGCCTTCCATCTGTTGGTTCATTCTTGACATACCTGCAACAGCCAGGGCTGGGCAATGCCAAAGCCAGAAGCCTGGAGCCTAGAACGCCATCCAGGTTTCTCAAATGGGTGGCAGTGATCCAAGGACTTGAGTCATTGTATGCTGCCTCCCAGAGTGTGCATTAAAAGGAAGCTGGGTTAGAAGTAGAGGCTGGGGGCCAGAATCCTGGCACAGCAGCTTAAGCTGCTGTCTGGGATGCCAACATTGCATATGGGTACCTGTTCTAGTCTTTGTTGTACTGCTTTCGATCCAGCTGCCTGATGATGCACCATGGAAAGCAGCAGAAGATGACCCAAGCACTTAGTCCCCTGTCACTTATGGGAGACTTCATGGAGTTCCAGGCTCCTGGCTTCTGTGAACCCATAAAAAGAAAAGTCTGCTCTTTGAGCATGCATCCCAATGTTAAAAAATGAAGAAGTGGAGGCTAGGCTAGAGTAGATCCCAGGCATTCTGCCACAATGCCTGCCCTGAAAATAAACTTTTTTTTTTTTAAAAAAGATTTATTTGTTTGAAAGTTAAAAGAGGCAGAGGTGGGGAGAGAGAGAAAGATAACAGACACACTTTCAGTCTATTGGTTCACTCCCCAAAAGACCACAATGTCCAGGGCTGAGCCAGGCTGAAGCCTGGATCCAGGAGCTTCTTCTGGGTCTCCCATGTGCATGCAGGAACCCAAGCATGTGGAACATTTTCCACTGCTCTCCCAGACATATTAGCAGCGAGCTTGAACCAGCACCCATATGGGATGCCGGTGCTGCAGATGGCAGCTTTACCTGCTACACCACAGTGCTGGTCCCAAAAATAAACTTTTAACTCCATTTTTCCACAAACTTTTAAAAGTATTCTTGTATTATTTAGGGAGTAATGACAAGAAAAAAATCTAAACATGTTTTGTACAGATCCAGTTTATTTCCAGAATATTGTTTTTTAAAGATTATTTATCTGAAAGGCAGAGTCAGAGAGAGGGAGAGACAAAGACAGATCTTCCACCCACTAGTTCACTCCCCAAATGATTGCAATGGCTGGGTCTGGAACAGGCCCAAGTCAGGAGCCTGAAATTTCAGCTGAGTCTCACACGTGGGTGGCAAGGGCCAGCATTGTGGCGCAGCAGGTTAAGCTGCTACTAGACACTGGACTCCCGTATGAGTGCCGGTTTGAGTCCAGGCTGCTCCACTTCCAATCCAGCTCCTTGCTAATGCACCTGATAAAGTAGCAGAAGATGAACCAAGTATTTGGGCTCCTGTCACTCACATAGGAGATTGGGATGGAGTTCCAGGCTCCTGGCTTTGGCCTGGCACAGCCTCATCTGTTGCAGCTATTTGGGGAGTGAACTAGTGGGTGGAAGATCTGTCTCTGTCCCTCTCTGTGACTCTTTCAAATAAATCTTTTTTTTAAATCGTATTAATAAATTTGATCTTTGGGGGCTAGTGCTGTGGTGAAGTGGGCTAGAGCCCTGGCCTGCAGTGTCAGCATCCCATATGTGCACTGGTTCAAGTCCTGGCTGTTCCACTTTCTATCCAGCTCCCTGATGATGCGCCTGGGAAAGCAGCTGAGGATGGCCTAAATCCCTGGGCCCCAGTACCCACGTGGGAGACTTGGAAGAAGCTCCTGGCTCCTGGCTTCAGATTGGCTCAGCTCCAGCGGTTATCTGGGGAGTGAACCAGCGGATGGAAGACCTCTCTGTCTGTCCGTCTCTCTCTCTCTCTCTCTCTCTCTCTCTCTCTCTCTCTCTCTACCTCTCTACCTCTCTACCTCTCTACCTCTCTCTCTCTATATATATACCTCTGTCTCTACCTCTGTAACTCTTTCAAACAAATAAAATCTTTTTAAAAATTAACCTTTTTTTGGTAGGTGCAGGAAGCTGGAGACTCTGGAAAAAGGAAAGCCACTGTGGTAGTTATAAATGAAAAGTTGATGAATAATCAACTGGAATAATCAGCTGAAATTGGCAAAGCAGCTGTACAGAGAGGGGCATCTCTTCTACTATACTTGCAGGTATACTAGAGACCGATTATTTGACCACTAAGCATAATTCCTCCCTGACTGTTCTTATCTACTCACCTAGCCCGCCTGTCTTCTTTTAGCTGTTCTCTTCTCCTGCTTACCAAGCATACTTTGATTTTTCTCACCTATAAAATCATCTCATTTGTTTCTTTCCCTTTTTAACTGATCTCTGTGTTACATGCTTTTCTATGTATGTGACTGTTTCTTTACATGTGAGTATCTGGGTGTACAAGTCTCTGAGAATCTAATTTTTATGTTCATCATTTAGATATTCAGTATTCAGGGGAGGCATTTACTTACTTTAGTTAAAGTTTTGCATTTAGTAAGCCCACTGGCATCCCTAAATTAAATTTACTCATTCATGTATTCAACTGTACCTAATATGTAGTAGATGCTGTTTTAGGTATTGTGGATACAGTGGTAAAAAAGAGGTAAAGTCCCTGTGCTCATAGTGCTTACATTCTAGTGGTGGTTGATTAGCAAGCAGCAAATAAGTACACAAATAATCACAATAATTTCACCTGAAGGAATGTCCTGTAAAGAAAATAAGACCTGGGGTGAAGAACAATTAGATATAATTGTCAGGAGAGGTTTGACATGATCTTTGAGCTGAGGCTTGAATTCCATGGAAGAGCCAGTCATGTGAAGCTGTAGAGGTAGAGGAACAGCAATTGCAAAAGCCCAAAATTAGGAGTAAAGTTGGAATTTTATGTGCTTGAGGAGCAAAGGGAAGGTTAGTGTGGCAGGAACATAGCAAGGGAGAATGTAGTGAAAGATAAGGCTGAGCAGGTATCATTCACGTGAGAGTTCTGATTTTATTCTGTATTAAGTGAGAAGTCTTTGGAGCGTTTTAAGTAGGGGGATTACTTTATGGTAAGAAGTATTATTTTCTTTTCTTTTTTTTTTTTTTGACAGGCAGAGTGGACAGTGAGAGAGAGAGACAGAGAGAAAGGTCTTCCTTTGCCGTTGGTTCACCCTCCAATGGCCGCCGCAGCCGGCGCACCGCGCTGATCCGATGGCAGGAGCCAGGAGCCAGGTGCTTTTCCTGATCTCCCATGGGGTGCAGGGCCCAAGCACCTGGGCCATCCTCCACTGCACTCCCTGGCCACAGCAGAGAGCTGGCCTGGAAGAGGGGCAACTGGGACAGAATCCGGCGCCCCGACCGGGACTAGAACCCGGTGTGCCGGCGCCGCTAGGCGGAGGATTAGCCTAGTGAGCCGCGGCGCCGGCCAAGAAGTATTATTTTCTACAAGTGTGTTAGAATTCAACAAGAACTGATTGACATCATAATAGGAGGATGAAGAAAATTGCTGGTTTGTTTTCTATCGTTCTTCCTTAAGATACTGGAAGCTTCCCAAAGGGCTGGTCAGTAGTTCCTAACTGACTTTAAAACATATCCTAATTTGATGTTTTGAAGAGTAAAAGCATAGAAGTATTTAAAATTACTTATTTTTGTTATATTGAAGTTAATTTAGAATAAAAATAAGTAAACCATAGAAGAAATTGGCTACACCATAATAAGCTTTCCTTTTAATTTTCCTATTTTATCTTTTAGGCACTCACTAAATACTTGTTCATTCATTAATACTTATTGAGCACCTACCACGTGCAAGGTATTGTTCTAGGAACTTGCTATATACATCAGTGAACAAAATAAAGATTCTTACTCTCATCAAGAGGACACAGATTCATTCATTCAGGAGTAAAATTGTTGGTGGCCTCCTTTGTATACTGACAGAGATGTTAGAGGGTTCTATAATGTAGAAGCTGGTTTTGAAGCATTGTGAGTCAGTGGAGAAGCTAGATGATTAAAATTATGTATGCTTTAGATAATGGGCATATCTGTCTTTAGGTAACTGAGATTGCTAGGGGTTAACATCAGTTTTTAAGATAAATAAACTTTCATTTTCCTAACTGGTTTATGCGAATCTATTTTTCCAGATACATTTGAGGAATATTTTCACTTTAAATGATACAGCTGTGACTTTAAGTTAGTACCTTATAAAGGGAGAAACATTGACCATTGACTTCAGAAACACATGCTGGCCGGCGCCGCGGCTCACTAGGCTAATCCTCCGCCTAGCGGCGCCGGCACACCGGGTTCTAGTCCCGGTCGGGGCGCCGGATTCTGTCCCGGTTGCCCCTCTTCCAGGCCAGCTCTCTGCTGTGGCCAGGGAGTGCACTGGAGGATGGCCCAAGTGCTTGGGCCCTGCACCCCATGGGAGACCAGGAAAAGCACCTGGCTCCTGGCTCCTGCCATCGGATCAGCGCGGTGCGCCGGCCGCAGCGCGCCAGCCGCAGCGGCCATTGGAGGGTGAACCAACGGCAAAGGAAGACCTTTCTCTCTGTCTCTCTCTCTCACTGTCCACTCTGCCTGTAAAAAAAACAAAACAAAACAAAACAAAAAAAAAAAAACACATGCTGACATTTTACCGAGGTCTAAAGGGAAACAAGGGAAACTGTATACTTCTTTAATTTGCTCATTTTTTCCCACAGTTTTAGAAGTTTTTTTTTTTTTTTTTTTTTTTTTTAAGAAAGTCACATACGTGAAAGCAGTAAGAATCAATAATTGGTTGTATTTTTATTTTAGGTAAATCATTTTTTTTTCCAAATTTAGACTGGTTGGTTTAATATCTGTTCAAATTGAAGTGGCTGATTTAAATAAATTCCTGAAACAACAGTTTCATGTTGTTGTTTAGAACCTTATTTCTAAAATGCATGATGGTTATACATTGCTTATTTGTATATGGATTTATGATAGTAAATTACTGGCAGGATAGTTATTTTAAAATCCTCATGCATGGTCTATTCTTATCTGGCAGCTATTATATTTGGTTTCATTTATTCTGTTTTCATAAATTAATTTTGTTTTAATTTATATCTGCTCAGTCCTAAGAAGTATTACGAAGCCACATGAACACTTTTTTTCATGAAGTAACTACATTTCTGAAATATTACCTTGATATAAAAATGTATTTGTTGAATTGGTGTTGACATTTTATAGTATTCTTTGTATTGCTTTAATTATCTTGGTATGTATGCCTAGAATATTAAAATACATAAAAATTCTATGTGTAGTTTAAGAAGCATCACTGTGTTCTTGGAAGTGGATTTTAGTCATCAGGTGGACAGCAAGTAATTATGAAACTTTCTCCCGTTACCTAAAATTTTTCTTCTTTTGTTTTAGCACACTTCCTGGGTTGTTACAGTCAATGGATTATTAAAACTGAAATGTTATCCTCCTGGCCAGCCAGAAAAATTTTCTACATTTTTGGATAAAGTTGTTGGATTACAAAAATAAACACTAAACCCTTAGCACTTTTTTTTTAATGGATTTGAATCATAAACCCTTAGCACTTTAAAAACACTCCTGAATCCAGTACATGAAATGTAGCCAAATCAAATTAAATGCATAATACTTTTTCAGAACAATATAATTAATAAACTTCTTACATCTATGGAATGTACATATATAAGAAATTTTATGGTGTACACATTTGCAATGGGGTCAGAATTCTAATTGCAATTTAATGTACTTATTATTTTTTACCCAGTCTTCAATATGTAGTGAGAATTCACAGCTTTGGTCTTAGAATTCCAAATGGATTTGGAATCATGGGAAGAAAGTGAAATTTTAAAAATTGGACAAATGCCGTAAAGGTAGTTAGCTTTGATGTTCCTGATAATTAAAAAAATGAAATATTAACAACTTTTAAAAGTTGAGAGGAGTTGTCTTTACCTTCATAATTCAGGGAACCAATATTTTTTTAAAGCAGAAATGTTGGATCGTGCTTTATGAAGTAAAAAACTCAATAATTGCCTGAAAAACATTAGATCTGTTTATCTATTTTACTTGGAGAAACTACTTTTGTCCTAAAAGATAGGGTGAAGTGGATGTGCTAACTCTTTTCCCTCTGTAACATAAGTAGAAATGACAAAATAATTTTGCTCAGTGTCAAGTCTTTACTGGTTTGAGAAGACTAAACCAAAAGAAACTATGCTAGTAGGACAGTAGGACTTACCGTTATCTTTTTTTAAGGATTCCCCTCTCACAGTTTTAATGGAAAATTTATTTTAATTTATGTGCTTATAAAATTAGTTTTACAAATTAGGTAGGCATAATAGATTAAGTATATGGTTTAAGTTCATGTGATAACTTGAGATAGAAACACTATTCTTTCTGATGAAAGTGCATGGTCTCAAGATCTTTAGAATAAAATAGATTATCCCTAAGTGTCCATAGTTCTTTGGTAGGTAGTTTCAATGTAACTTCTCCATAAAAGTAGATATTCACCATAAAAACCAACCTTCTCTTATCTTACCATCCCAAAATATTAAATGTTCCAAACATTTTAATTTAGGATGCATTATATGATGTTTTATAGGTTTATTTTTCTGATTGTGTTTTACTTAGACTAATGCCAAAATCAATTCTTACTAATGGTAGAAAGTGGTGACTGAGAAGTACTCTGGGTAGCAAATGGAAGACAACTTGGATTAAAACTAAAAAGTGAGTAATCTATATCTACATAGTTGAGAATTCATAGCACCATGATTATAGTTGTATATTAATGTTTTACTAATGTTTTAGGAAAAGTCCTGTTCAAATCCAGGGAGAGAATTTTAGCGTTTTTTGAGCCCTCAAAATTACATTTTTCTCATTTCAGAAAAACTGTGGCTTGAAGTTTATATTTGTCACTCAGTCCTTATTTTATGGCTCACAAAGGACTAACCATAGAGACTCTGAAAGTAATGAAAGGGGTTTACTCAAATAGCAGACAGCTAAAAAGCCATGATTCCTCAAATCCTTTGCTTTCTACTTTTCTGCAAGAATGCATAATCTACAGTACATTTCATTTAGCAGAAGCTTAAGCCAGTGGTGTCAATTCTAACATCTCTGACTACAGTTTTATCAATTATGGGGTTTTATTTCAATATTTTAGAGTCCTTCTGGCTTGCCAGGGAGTCTCAAGATTATGTAGTGTAATGCCATCATTTCTTAGGTGAGGAAAGAGATGAGAGGTTACAGTTTGCCTAAAATGACAACTTTTGGCACAGCCACCACTAGAAGCAGCTTCTTGATTTTCATTCTCGTGCTTTCTGTCATACCATAAGTTGTAAGCTTTTTGGTTCTTTATAGTTGTTTGCTTAGTATTTATCTTAATTACAGTAAACCCTCTCAAAGAAAGTTTTATTTATTTTCACAAGTAATTTTAGTAATTCCACACATGAATTTTCCTTTGGTGTATGGCAGCCTCATCTAGGGCTTAGAAATGTGTCATTCCTGAATTTTTGGGATCTAGCAAAATGTTCTGTGTAGAATTAGTACTAGCAATGAATTAATACTTTAAGACAAAGGATTATGGAGTTTTGGGAGTGGGAAAAGAATTTAAAGAATGTGTACTACAAACCACTCATTTACAGATGAAAAAGGCTAAGGTAGATTAACTTCCAAGTTCACATCTTACTGTTCTTTATGAAAAATTGGTAATCAAAATTCTAATTGAAATGTTTCCTCAATATAAATTTGATTTCATTGCGTGACAGGGCCTCAGGTTTATAAAGTTGGTGACTAAGTGGAATATGATTAATTTAGCAGTTTTATATTAGAAATATTTAAGTTTCCAGTGCTATGAAAGAAGAGAGTTTGGTTTTCGGAAATTTACCCTGTGGTTAGGTTCAAAGGTGGACAGGTGTTAGTTTATGGTGTTGGAATAGATGGAAAAGTATGAGGTAGTGTGAGATAATTTTGGGAATGGAGATTTTAGGTGACTGTGTTTATAACTTGGGAGAAAAGAAAGAGCTGGAAGCATTTGGTGGTAAGATAGTACTTGGCATAGTGTTCAGGAATATTTAAAAGTTGTCACTATCTGAAAGTATTATCAAGTTTCTGATTTTTGATAGCTTAAAGTTCTACTTTGTATGCTTTTAAGGGTAAATAATATGTGGGTACAAAGGAAAATATAAATAGATTGTTGCTTTGACTTAGGAAGAATTTTCCATGACTAAAGTTAGGGATGACTAACAATAATGTAGAGGTTTTTTGGCCCTTTGTTACAGTATAGGCACTTAGTCTTTCTGATTTGTTCATGATATAGAAGATGAAAGGTGACCAAAACTGGGCATACAGTCTGAGAAATGAGATATAAGAAAGGATAGTTTTCAATGATTTTTCCAAAATATTTGGAAAGGATAGTCCTGAGAGCCATGTGATAACCAGTTTTCTACTCTACAACTAATAGCATGGTTTGTGGAGGAATGAAAAAGAACAATTGCAGTCAACCCTTGTTGAATGTTTCCACATCAGCTGCTAGTGAAAGTACTTTATAAATATGAATTCATTTAATCTTTACAATAACTCTATGAAATAGTTGCTGTTATCCCATTTTGCAAATGAAGGATCTGACCTCAGGATATGAAGTGAAAAAGGAGTTTTATGCCATTTAAGCGTTTTTAAAAAGGGTCCCAAAATTGTAATTGGAACACTGGATTCCAGTATGTAAGTACTTCAAAAAGTTTGTGGAAAATGGAAATAAAAGACAAGATTCTTTTAATGTGAAAATTCATGAAATATGTGCATTTTTAAAATATTGTCCAAGAACTTTTTGAAGACACCTGATGTTTCCATCATTTATGGGGATGGTAGAATGGAGCATTTAAAATCAGAAGACTATTCCAGCAATTTTTTTTTAACTTTTATTTAATGAATATAAATTTCCAAAGTACAGCTTATAGATTACAATGGCTTCCCCCCCCATAACTTCCCTCCCACCCGCAACCCTCCCCTTCCCTCTCCCTCCCCGCTTCCATTCACATCAAGATTCATTTTCAATTCTCTTTATATACAGAAGATCAGTTTAGCATATAGTAAGTAAAGATTTCAACAGTTTGCATCCACATAGAAACACAAAGTGAAAAATACTGTTTGAGTACTAGTTATAGCATTAAATCACAATGTACAGCACATTAAGGACAGAGATCCTACATGAGGAGTAAGTGCACAGTGACTCCTGTTGTTGACTTAACAAATTGACACTCTTGTTTATGGCATCAGTAATCACCCAAGGCTCTTGTCATGAGTTGCAAAGGCTATGGAAGCCTTTTGAGTTCACCAACTCTGATCTTATTTAGACAAGACCATATTCAAAGTGGAAGTTCTCTCCTCCCTTCAGAGAAAGGTACCTCCTTCTTTGATGACCTGTTCCAGCAAATTTAATGTATACTAGCCACAAGTATATAACCTTGTTTGAGTTTTTTCATTGCACACTGACAACTATTCATAGAAACCATGTGGAGAAACTTTCCCAGTTTAGCTAGTTGCATATTATTAGTATTACTGTTTTTCCCTCGAATGTCTATATTTAAGGTTCTCTTTTGGTCCTCTTTATATATTTTTCCTGGAATTTTCATCATTCTCAGAGATTATACTATTGTTGATTCCCCTATCTGTATCTCCCAAATAATGATTTGAGCTTGTCAATGATATTTCCAGTTGCCTATTGGCCATATCTGTCTGTTAATTCTGTAAGCCCTTCTCCACAAACTAAAATACTCCTTTTCAAGATCCTTATTTCTATTAATGGAGTTAACCATTTCAAAATCAGTTAACCCCTTACATCTGATTGTTCACAGTAATCTCCGCTTTACTTCCTAAGCATCCCAAGCCTATTTATTTATTAGTTCAGTCTTATAAGTGGATAATAAGATCCTGTGTTTTATGTCAGCAGAACTTAAGATGTGATTCCTGCTCTGGAGGAGCTTTTAACCTGTCTAGTTATGGAAGCTCTGTGTTTTACTCATTTTTGAATCCTCTGCCTGAAACACAGTAGGCTTTATATAAATGATGTCTGTACTTTTGTAATTTAGTAGTTTTCTGCTTAGGTATTGGTTCTAAGAAACATTTACACATGTTTATTTCAAAGTGTCTTTGATTTGATTCCATGTAGTATTTCTCTTGTTCAGAAGAACGATGAGGCTATCGCATGGTATGATGAAGTTTGTAGGATCAAGCATTTATAGAAATGGCATGCCAAATTTAACAGTGCTAATCCTATAAAAAATCTTTAAGATATTTAACAGTCTGTCAAATAATGTTACCTGCTGGGGAATTGTCGTAAATCATGTTAAAAATCAAGTATATAAAAAGCAGTGTAGTGATTTCTAGTAAAAGATTACATGGACAAAAATTTAGGTTACTACCAAATAATATTTAAACTGCTAATTAAATAGTGAATTCCCTGCATGAATATTCTAGTACTATCTTTATATATTGCTGTTAATTCTTATGTATTTGTAGGTGACTAAGAAAAGGTAGACAAATCTACAGGAATGTAGAATCCATGCTTCTGGTTGTTAATATCAATTCTTGAGAAATATTTTGAAGAACTTTTTATATTGTTATACACTTCGATCTTATCTCACTTCTAGATATTTATGTGCTTTTAAAGCACATCCTGGCCAAAATTCTTTCTTTTGTTTGATACACTATCATAACTTCCAAAATGACTTTATTTTGATGGCTGCAATCTTGTTCTAAATGACTAAGTTTCTTTTTAAAATACTTAATACTTACTCGTCTCTCCCTACTCACACATATACATAGCAGTGACAGGTGCCTGCTGGTCCCAGATTAAGAATCCCTAGTTTGAGGCCAACTTCATTAACTTCATGCTTTGGTCTTTGATTATTAGTTTTGATACTAACTTCTATATTATTTTATAATTATAATTTCATAATTCTTTTAAACCCTTCTGATTAAATTTGTATAGCGATACCCAGTTTTTATAATGCAGTGTTAATTGTAAGCTTTTCACATCAAATTGAAAACATCAAACATCTCATTTGGAAACTAACCTTAACTCTTTTAAACTGTTAATTCAGTGTCTGTAACCCATAATGCTGTGTGTAGCACTATTTCTAATTGATAAAAAGGATTAAATGGAATTTTTCTAAAAAATTATAGTTACTGTTTTAGGATATTTACTACATTAGGCTATTTGGCAAAGGTGACCATTGAGGCAATACAGTATTGGATTTACTTATTTACTGTGAAGCATGCTTCCAAAGTACTTGTTTGTTAAACTATCATGGGCACTGCTTAAGTGATATCTGTGAGAGCACATACATTGCAATTTTTTCATTGTTCATTTCTCCCTTAGTACAGGATAAAATACTGTTGATCCAATGCAAGTGTGAAGTGTATGTATAGTATACTCCCCAAAGTTAGCAGTGGAAAGCACTCCTAAATCTTTAGCTTAAATTATTAAGCCGGCGCCGTGGCTCAATAGGCTAATCCTCCACCTTGCGGCGCCGGCACACCGGGTTCTAGTCCCGGTTGGGGCGCCGGATTCTGTCCCGGTTGCCCCTCTTCCAGGCCAGCTCTCTGCTATGGCCAGGGAGTGCAGTGGAGGATGGCCCAGGTGCTTGGGCCCTGCACCCCATGGGAGACCAGGAAAAGCACCTGGCTCCTGGCTCCTGCCAGGATCAGCGCGGTGCGCCGGCTGCAGCGGCGGCCATTGGAGGGTGAACCAGCGGCAAAGGAAGACCTTTCTCTCTCTGTCTCTCTCTCTCACTGTCCACTCTGCCTGTCAAAAAAAAAAAAAAAAAAAAAAAAAAAAGCTTAAATTATTAATTTTCATAATCTCGGTTTTCTCACTTGTGAATTAATAACACTAGCTTTCCTTATATGTAATTTCTAAGGCATAAAACCAATTGTGTGGCATGTTTAAAAATAAAAAAAAGCCTTTGAAATAATACATTTTTCTCTGTTAGTTTTTGTTTTAAGAAATAGGAATATGCAGAGATTTTCCCCTAGAATTCAGTCTATAGCCCTAAATGATACAGAGAGCAGATTCTTAATTGAATTTCATATTAAATTCATTTTCAGGCTCGAGTTGAGGTTATAGTTAGAGATTTAAAGTTATTTAGAAGTTTAAGTGAGTTTTTCTAATATTTTAAAACAAAGAATGTTCTGATTTATTATTCCTCCTCCCAACCATTCTATCTCAAGACTGATCAGACACTGTAACTATCTTAGGTCAACAAACAACAACCCTGAGTGCATTTCTGCAGCAAAGCAATCAATTTTAAATAATAGTACTATCCCCCCCCCCATCTCTATTATAATACATCAAGTGGAAAAAAGGGAAGAGAAGAAAATGAAAGAAAGTGGTTCTCAGTAATGCTTTATTTCGTTTTTCACTTCTATGCAAGGATTACTACTCTGGCAGATATCTTTTTTTTTCTCGTTTTTATTTTCTCCTTCCTAAAACTTGAAAAGATTGAACAGGGTTGTGAGGCTATTTTTTTTTAACCATTGTGGTTCCCTTACCTCCTAAATTCTGCTTTGCTATTTTTTTTTTGAATATCCACCATTAAAAATAACAGATTCTTGTTCCAAGGTGCTATTAAAAACATTTGTTAAAAGTTTACCATTATATATTCAGTAATGAAAGACCTTAAAAAGATGTTTTATAAAGTTGAAGAGTTAATTTCTCCCAGTGGACCCCATATTACTTGATACTAAAACTATTTAAAATTATTTACTATGAAGTTTTTAGATACTGATTACCTTTTTCAGTAGGTTCTGTTATAAGTTTATAAAAGATTTGATCTGCTTATTTCGTTTGATAAGGTCAAATTTATTCAGTTTTTTTTAAAAGATTTTTATTTTATTTTACTTGAAAGCCAGAGTTACACACAGAGAGGAGAGGCAGAGAGAGAGGGAGGGGGGGAGAGGGAGAGAAGCGGGGAGAGGGGGGAAAGAGAGAGAGGGAGGGAGAGGGGGGGAAAGAGGGAGGGAGGGGGAGGGGGGAGAGATGGAGAGGGAGAGAGAGAGGGGGGAGAGAGAGGGAGGGAGAAAGGGAGAGAGGGTGAGAGGGGGGGAGAGAGAGGGAGGGAGGGAGAGAGGGAGGCCATAGCAGAGAGCTGGATCAGAAGTGGAGCAACCAGGTCTCCATCCGGCACCCATATGGGATGCCGGCACTGCAAGTGGCAGCTTTACCTGCTAAGCTACAGCGCCGACCCCAAATTTATTCAGTTTTCTATAGGCCAATCAATCTCACTTTTTTGCTTGGATAGTAGCCTAACACCACCACAGCTATTTTTATGGCTAATGTTGATCACAATTTTGACTACTGAAGGAAGAACAAATCTGTTACCCACCACTGAATCACAGAATAATTTCTTAGACTTGTAAGAGAGCTCAGAGATCCTGCAGCTCATCTCTGTTGTTTTACAGAGAAATTAAAGTGGCATAATACTTTTCATGATACTGTATTTCCTCTGAGAAACTAACTCAAAAGCATTATGTTGCATACATTAACAATTACACTTTGAATGTCACAGATTATGTATGCTTTAAAAAATAATTCTGGGCAAAAATACACCTCATTTAGTTGATTGAAACATGAAGAGGGGCCAGCTCTGTGGTGCAGTAGGTTAATTCTCCACCTGTGGTGCTGGCATCCCATATATGCCCGTATATGCATCCCATATGAGCAACAGAGAGATCTTCCATCCCTGGTTAACTCTCCAAATGTCCACATTACTCAAGGCTGGGTCAGGCCAAAGCCAGGAGCCAGGTACACCATGCAGATCTCCCACATGGGTAGCAGGGATCCAGGTACTTCAGCAAACATCTGTTGCCTCTCAGGGGTGTATTTGCAGGAAGATGGATTGGAAATGGAGGCAGAACTTGGACCCAGGCACTGTGGTGCATCCCAAGCATCAACCTAACCTGTTCTACAACTTCTGTCCCACCTTTGTGTTTTTTTTTTTTTTTTTTTTTTTTTTTTTTTTTTTTTGACAGGCAGAGTGGACAGTGAGAGAGACAGAGAGAGAAAGGTCTTCCTTTGCCGTTGGTTCACCCTCCAATGGCCGCCGCTGCAGCCGGCGCACCGCGCTGATCCTGGCAGGAGCCAGGAGCCAGGTGCTTTTCCTGGTCTCCCATGGGGTGCAGGGCCCAAGCACCTGGGCCATCCTCCACTGCACTCCCTGGCCATAGCAGAGAGCTGGCCTGGAAGAGGGGCAACCGGGACAGAATCCGGCGCCCCAACCGGGACTAGAACCCGGTGTGCCGGCGCCGCAAGGTGGAGGATTAGCCTATTGAGCCACGGCGCCGGCCCCCACCTTTGTTTTTGACCAAAGAATAATTTGGTGAACTACTTTGTCGGGTAGCAGCTAACAGCAATTAATATTTAATGAAGCATTTGTGTGTAAAACACTGAACATGTAGTGTTTTATATAATTATTACAATATCAGGTTTATATTATAGAAAAATATGTACAGCAATATGTTTCAAATTTTAGAACATTACCAGATGATCCATGGTGGAAAAAAATTGGGGGAAAGTCTAAGTCAAAACAAGTCAAGCAGTCACTTTAAACATTCCTTCTGGTCTTTAATATTACTTGTAGGCATTATGAATCACAAAGATAGAATTATAGTATAGAATGTTTCCTGAAAATTTGGCCTTGAAATCTTCTTTTTAACATTTAATAACTTGTGGAACACATTGTTTTAGAGCAGTAGGTCTAAAGGTATATTCCCTGGATCAGCATCAGCATCAGTTGAGAGCTTTGCATTCGCAAATTCTTAGGATCCCAGATCTGCTAAATCAGAATCTGGGGAAGAGGCAATCTGTTTTTAACAAAGCTTCCCTTGAGAATCACTGTTCTGGATGTTTACAGGATTGGAATAGTTTTATGATGCCATTATAGTCAGCCAATTGGGATTTCAAATGCAATAGATAATTTAAAGGACAATAAAAATACCTTGAAATGCCTTTCTGTTATGAACAAGATTAAGTCTAGCCATGTCCCATGAGTCTTCCTAAAAATTCTATTGTACTAATATGGATATTGTAACCTATATTTATCACTTTAGCCTTCGTTCATATTTTTGCTGCTTTGGCATATAATTCCTCTGTATATTAATTGTGTAAACATCGGGAGACTGTATAGTTTTAGTTCTGATACTGTTAGCGATTGCATATAAAAATGCAGACAAGTCTTATAATTAATCAAAATCTGTCTCTTCATCTATAAAATGAGAATTCTTTTGTAGCCACAAAATTCAGCTTTACTGATTTTCCCAGTTCATTCTGCCATTCTTTTTCTTGCTCGCTAGCAATAAAATGTTTATATTAAATTTTTATTGTTTTAATTTAAGGTAGTACAATAAATAATTTAAAATATTCATTAATTCTGCAAGGCTTATAGCAAGCAGCATTTCAGTGTCCCACTCTTCTCCATCTATGATCTTGCTTCTTGTAGGTGAACATATTATTTTATATGTATTGTAGGTAATATGCTCAAATGAGATTTTGTTTTTAAAATTTGAGTGTTATCTTTAATCTTTCTACATGTAAGAGAACTCAAATTTATACATTAATTTGACAATTGTATAAATTTATAGCAGTGATACTTTGGTATATGTAAGCATTGTGGAATTAGTAAATCAGTCTGATGAGCTTATTCATCTCACCTACCATTTTTAAAACGCTTTTAAATTTATTTATTTTAAAGGCAGAGTTATGGAGAGAGTGAGAGACAGAGAGAGATGTTCCATCTGTTGGTTCACTTCCCAAAGGGCCACAATGACCAGGGCTGGGCCAGGCCAAAGTCTGGAACTCTATCCAGGTCTCCCATGTGGGTGCAGAGGCTAAGGACTCAGGCCATCTGCTGCTGCTTTCTCAGGTGCATTGGGGGATCTGGGTCAAAAGTGTAGCAGTCAGGACTGGAACCACTGTTCATATCAGATGCTGGTGGTGCAGATGGTGGCTTAACCCATTCCACCATAATGCAGACACAACCCATCATTATTTTTATCGTGAGATGTTTGAAACTTATTTTCATAGTGATTTTAAAATATACTGAGGCTCGCATTGTGTAGTGGTAAAACCGCCTCCTGCGATGCCAGCATCCTATATGGGCACCAGTTCGTTTCCTGGCTGCTCCTCTTCCCAACAGCTTCCTGCTAATGGCTTGGGAAAAGCAGTGAAAGATGACCCAAGTGTTTGGGACCCTGCCACTCCTGGAGACCCAGATGAAGCTCCTGGCTCCTGGCTTCAGCCTGGCCGAGCCCAGTCCATTGCAGCCATCTGGGCAGTGAACCAGCAGATGCAAGATCTCTCCTTATGCAACTATTTCAAATAAATAAATAAATCTTTTAAAAATTAAAATATATATTATTGGTTATAATCCCTCTGCCTCCTGTCTCTCTGAAACTTTGTAACATTTGATTAACAACTCTCATGGGGCCAGCGCTGTGACTCAGTGGAGTAAAGCCCTGGCCTGAGGCGCCAGTATCCCATATGGGCGCCAGTTATAATCCCAGCTGCTCCTCTTCTGATCCAGCTTTCTGCTATGTCCTTGGGCCCCTGCACCCACGTGGGAGACCCAGAAGAAGCTCCTAGCTCTTGGCTTTAGATTGGCACAGCTCCAGCCATTGTGGCCATCTGGGGAGTGAACCAGCAGATGGAATACCTCTCTCTGTCTCTACCTCTCTCTGAAACTCTGTCTTTCAAATAAATAAAATAAATGTTTTAAAAAAAACCCTCTCCCATTCTCTATTTCTCCATCTCCATCCCCACTCCTAGCCTCTGGTACCCTTTATTCTAACTATATATTTCTGTGAGTGAAACTTTTTAGAATTCACATATATGAGAATACTTAAAGTTTGTGGAAAATGGAGTTATTTGGGTACAAAATACTTTTGCATGTTTCGTGTGTTTTCAGGGTCATTTAAAAAAATTGTTGGCAATACTGTTATTCTGGAAGTTTACCTCTATATTTTCTACTAACAACTTTAAGTTTTTAATCCATTTTGATTGATTTTTGTATATGATGTGAGACAAAGATCCAATTTCATTCTTTAGTAAGTAGATGGCCAGTTTTCCTTTAAATGTATGGTGAATTTCTGGGCTTTTTTAAAAATATATTTATTTATTTGAATGGCAGAGTTAGAGAAACAAGAAGAGATCTTCCATCTGTTGGTTCACTCCCCAAATGGCTGCAATGGTCATGATTGGTCCAGGCCAAAGCTGGGAGACAAGAGTTTCTTCTGGGTCTCCCACATGGGTGTAGGGGCCCAAGTGCTTGGCCCATCTTCTGCTGTTTCCCAGGAGCATTAGCAGGGGGCATGATTGGAAGTGGAGCAGCTGAGTCTTGAACTGGCGCCCATATGGGATACTGACATTGCAGGTGGAGGCTTAACCCCCTATGCCACAATGCTGGCCTGAATTTCTAGGCTTTCTACCTGATTCTGTAGATGAATGTGTATGTTTTTATGCTACTACCATGGTATTTTTTTTTTTTTGACAGGCAGAATTAGACAGTGAGAGAAAGAGACAGAGAGAAAAGGTCTTCCTTCCATTGGTTCACCCCCGAAATGGCCGCCACGGCCGGCGTGCTGCACCAATCCGAAGCCAGGAGCCAGGTGCTTCCTCCTGGTCTCCCATGCGGGTGCAGGGCCCAAGCACTTGGGCCATCCTCCATTGCCTTCCCGGGCCACAACAGAGAGCTAGTCTGGAAGCGGAGCAACCGGGACAGAATCCGGCACCCTAACCCGGCTAGAACCCGGGGTACTGGCACCGCAGGTGGAGGATTGATGCTGCTAGCTTTGTTCTTTGTCTTCAAAGTTGTTTTGACTATTAAAGATAGTCCCATGTGAATTGTAAAAACTATTCCATTTCTGTGAAAAATATCATTGAAATTTTGAGAGGGATTACACTGAATCTGTATATTGATTTGCATAATATAGGCATTTTTACAATATTTTTCTGACTCATGAACAGGATATGCCTTTCCATTTATTTGTGTTTCCTTCAACTTATTTCATCAGTGTTTTATGGTTTTCAATATATAGGTCTTTTACTTCCTTTGGTTAAATTTATATGTAAGTATTTTATTTTTATTGTTATTGCTGTTATAAATGAGATTAGTTTCATAATTTCCTTTTTGAATAACTCCTCAATAGTATATGGAAACATTGCTTATTTTTGCATGTTGCTTTTGTATATCCTACAAGTTTTTTAAAAAAGATTTATTTATTTATTTGAAGGTCAGAGTTACACAGAGAGAGGCAGAGAGGGAGAGTAGATTTTCCATCTGCTGGTTCATTCCCCAATTAGCTGCAATGGCCAGAGCTGTGCCAATCAGAAGCCAGGAGCCAGGAGCTTCTTCCGGTTCTCCCACGTGGGTGCAGAGCCCAGGGGCTTGGGCCATCTTCTACTGCTTTCCCAGGCCATAGCAGAGAGCTGGATCAGAAGTAGAGCAGTGGGACTTGAACCCGAGCCCATATGGAATGCTGGCACTGCAGGCAGCGGCTTTACCCACTACGAACTGCACCGGCCCCTATCCTGCAAGTTTACTAAATTCACTTTTCACTTCCAATGGTTTTTTAGTTCAATCTTTAGGGTTTTCTTGTGTGTGTGTGTGTGTGTGTGTGTGAGCACGCGTGCGTGCAAAGATAGATGATCATGCTGTCTGCAAATAGAGAAATATCGCTTCTTTCTGTTCAGAAAGATTTTTTCTTTTGCCTAATTGCTGTGTCTGGGACTTAGTACTGCATTGAAAAGAAATCGTGAGAGTGTTTCTTTGTCTTCTCCTGATATTAAAGAAAAACTTTCAGCATTTCACTGTTAAGAACGATTTTAACTATGAGTATAGAATATATGTCCTTTATTGTGTCAAGGTGCTTTCTCTCTATACCATGTCTGTTGAGAGTTTTTAATCAAGAAAGATTTTTGCTAGATGTTTTTTCTGCATATATTGAAATGATCATATGATTTTTAAATATTATTTATTTGAAAGGCAGAGTGACAGGAGGAGCTAGAGTATGAGAATGCTATCACTTCCTTCTGTTGGTCTACTCCCCAAATGACCAGGGCAAAGCCAGAAACAGGAATTCCATCTTAGTCTCCCATGTGGGTAGCAGGACTCAAATACTTAGGACATCTTCTGCTGCTTTTCTCAGGCCGTAACCAGGAAGCTGGATCAAAAGTGGAACAGCCAGGATTTGAACTGGCACACATATGGAGTGCTGGCATCACAGGTAGTGGCTTTATCCACTAAGCCACAATGCTGGTCCCTGAACCAGCACTTTAATAAAAGAATGGTGGCATTGCTAGTGGTGCTTAATCAACTGCACCACAATACTGACCCTGATTATATAATTTTTATCCTTCATTTTCTTAATCACATTTATTGATTTGCAAATATTGAATAATCCTTGCATCACAATAATAAATCCTACTTGATCAAGATCCATGATTATTTTTTAAAAAGTATTATTTGTTTTTAAACTTTTATTTAATAAATATAAATTTCAAAAGTACAACTTTTGGATTATAGTGGCTTCCCCCCCATAGCCTCCCTCTCACCCACAAGCATCCATCTCCCACTTCCTCTCCCATCCAATTCTTCATCATGATTCATTTTTAATTATCTTTATATACAGAAGATCAACTTGGTATATATTAAGTAAAGATTTCAACAGTTTGTACCCACACAGATACATAAAGAATAAAGTACTGTTTGAAGACTAGTGTTACCATTAATTCACTTAATACAACACATTAAGGACAGAGATCCTACATGGGTAGCAAGTGCACAGTGATTCCGGTCATTGATTTCACAATTGACACTCTTGTTTATGACATCAGTAATCACCCGAGGCTCTTGTCATGAGCTACCAAGGCTATGGAAGCCTCTTGAGTTCACAAACTCCGATCTTATTTAGACAAGGCCATAGTCAAACCAGAAGTTCTCTCCTCCCTTCAGAGAAAGGTACCTCCTTCTTTGATGGCCTGTTCTTTCCACTGGGATCTCACTCACAGAGATCTTTCATTTAGATAATCATTCTTTTTTTCTTTCTATGCCTGCAAAACTCTCATGGACTTTTTAGCCGGATCCAAATGCCTTAGGGCTGATTCTGAGGCCAGAGTGCGGTTTAGGACATCTGCCATTTCTATGAGTCTGCTGTGTATCCCGCTTCCCATGTTGGATTGTTCTCTCCTTTTTAATTCTATCAGTATTAGCAGACACTAGTCTGGTTTATGTGATCCCTTTGACACTTAATGATAGGTCATTATGATCAATTTTGAACTAAAACTGATCACTTTGACTAGTAAGATGGCATTGGTACCTTGATAGGATTTATTTGGAATCCCCTGGCATGTTTCTAGCTCTACCATTAGGGTAAGTCCGAGTGAGTATGTGCCGAACTGTACATCTCCTCCCTCTCCTATTCTCATGCTTATATTTAATAGTGATCACTTTTCCGTTAAATTTAAACACCTAAAAATAGTTGTGTGTTTATTAAAGAGTTCAACCAATGGTATTAAGTAGAACAAAAAAATACTAAAAGAATAAAGTAGTAAGTTGTTCCTCAACTTTCAGGACAAGGGCTGATCAAGTCATTGTGTCTCATAGTGTCCGTTTCACTTCTACAAATTTCCTTTTAGGTGCTCGGTTAGTTGTCACATATCAGAGAGAATGTATGATATTTGTCCCATTGGGACTGGCTTAATTCACTCAGCATGATGTTTTCCAGATTCCTCCATTTTGTTGCAAATGACTGGATTTCATTTGTTTTTACTGCTGTATAGTATTCTATAGAGTACATATCCCATAATTTCTTTATCCAGTCTTCTGTTGATGGGCATTTAGGTTGATTCCAGGTCTTAGCTATTGCGAATTGAGCTGCAATAAACATTGAGTTGCAGACAGTTGTTTTATTTGCCAATTTAATTTCCTTTGGGTAAATTCGAAGGAGTGGGATGGCTGGGTCATGTTGTGGGGCTATATTCAGGTTCCTGAGTGTCGCTCCCCCTCTTCGTGGAGGAACGACACTAAACCCTGCCTAGGCTTCATATCCCAGTCACGGCACCATTATGTCGCTCCCTGTCTTCGTGGAGGAACGACACAGGACCCTGCGCTGTTCTTTCATCTGCTCGGCCCTCCCCGGGTTTGCTGCTGGTTCTTCCCGGGTTGGCTACCGACCCTTCCACCTCCGTGGAAGGGCGGTTCCCCCTGCCACATTCCCCACCTCCGCGGGGGAGCGGCGCACCGCCGGCCGGCTCTCTCGGGGGCTGCACAGGTGTTCCCCTTAGATGTTCCTGGTGCATGTTGTCTCTCTCCTCCTTTATAGTCCTCTTCCGCCAATCCCAACTCTGCTACCCACACGCCGAGTACGCTGCTCTCCTCCAATCAGAGCAGGTCCTGCTGCTTATTGGTTGAACTGGAGGCAGCTGTGTAGAAGCTGTTTCTCCCTTCTCAGCGCCATATTGTGGGAGAGCAGATGCATAGAATAAGTCTTAATTCCAGTAACTTAGTCTAGTCCGAGTTGCTCCCAGTTGCTCCCCACACTGAGGAGTCTCCAAACTGTCTTCCATGGTGGCTTTACCAGTTTGCATTCCTGCCACAGTGGATTAGTGTCCCTTTTTCCCCACATCCTCGCCAACATCTGTTGTTAGTTGATTTCTGTATGTGAGCCATTCTAACCAGGGTGAGGTGAAACCTCATTGTGGTTTTTATTTGCATTTTCCTGATGGATAGTGATCCTGAACATTTTTTCATGTGCCTGTCGGCCATTTGGATTTTGTCTTTTGAAAAATGTTTAGGTCCTTGGCCCATCTCTGAAGTGGGTTGTTTGTTGTTGTGGAGTTTGTTTTGTTATTGTGGAGTTTCTTGATCTCTTTGTAGATTCTGGTTATTAATCCTTTATCAATTACATAATTTGCAAATATTTTTCCCATTCTGTCGGTTGCCTCTTCCCTTTCCTGACTATTTATTTTGCAATACAGGAACTTTTCAATTTGATGTAATCACAATTGTTAATTCTGGCTTTGACTGCCTGTGCCTTTAGGGTCTTTTCCAGGAAATCTTTGCCTGTGCTTATATCTTGCAGGGTTTCTCTGATGTTCTCTAATGATTTGATGGTGTCGGGTAAGTAGGCTGTAAATGTTTGGATTGATTTCTGGTGTTTCTATTCTGTTCCATTGGTCTATCCATCTGTTTCTGTACCAATACCATGCTGTTTTGATTATAACTGCCCTGTAGTATGTCTTGAAATCTGGTATTGTGATGCCTCTGGCTTGGTTTTTGTTGTACAAGATTGCTTTAGCTATTCAAGCTCTCCGTCTCCTGTGCCTCCATATGAATTTCAGAATCGTTTTTTTCCAGATCTGAGAGGAATGTCTTTGGTATTTTGATTGGTATCACATTGAATCTATAAATTCCTTTTAGGAGAATGGACATTTTGATGATATTGATTTCTTCCAATCCATGAGCATGGAAGATTTTTCCATTTTTTTGGTATCTTCTTGTATTTCTTTATTTAAGGTTTTGTAATTCAGATCATAGAGATCTTTAATGTCCTTGGTTAAATTTATTCGAAGGTATTTGATTGTTTTTGTAGCTATTGTGAATGGGATTGATCTTAGAAGTTCTTTCTCAGCCGTGGCATTGCCTGTGTATGCAAAGGCTGTTGATTTTTGTGCATTGATTTTATATCCTGCTACTTTGCCAAACTCTTCTTTGATTTCCAGTAGTCTCTTAGTAGAATTTTTTTTTTGAAAGAAAGGCATTTCTTTTTTATTTATTTATTTATTTATTTATTTTTTGACAGGCAGAGTGGACAGTGAGAGAGAGAGAGACAGAGAGAAAGGTCTTCCTTTGCCGTTGGTTCACCCTCCAATGTCCGCCGCACTGCGCTGATCCGATGCCAGGAGCCAGGTGCTTTTCCTGGTCTCCCATGGGGTGCAGGGCCCAAGCACCTGGGCCATCCTCCACTGCACTCCCTGGCCACAGCAGAGAGCTGGCCTGGAAGAGGGGCAACTGGGACAGAATCCAGCGCCCCAACCGGGACTAGAACCCGGTGTGCCGGCGCCGCTAGGCAGAGGATTAGCCTAGTGAGCCGCGGCGCCGGCCTCTTAGTAGAATTCTTTGGATCCCTTAATAAAGAATCATATCATCTGCAAGATTATTTATTGGAAAGGCAGAATTACAGAGAGAGACAGGGAGAGAAAGCTCTTCTGTCTGCCAGTTACTTCTCAAATGGCCACAACAGCCGGAGCTGGGCTGGTCTAAAGCCAGGAGCTTCTTCTGGGTCTCCCACATAAGTGTAAGGGCCCAAGTACTTGGGCCATCCTATGCTGCTTTCCCAGGTACATTAGCAGGGAGCTGGATTGGCGTGTTTGATGTGCTTTTAACTTTGGAAAAAAAAAAAAACAGCTGGAACAGCTGGGACTTGAACCAGCATCCATATAGGATTGCAGACAGCATCTTTATGTGCTAAGCCACAAGGCAGGCCCCTGTGAATGATTCTTCTAATGTTTTGTTGAATTCTATGTGCTATGATTTTGTTGAGAATTTTTGCATCTGTATACATCAGAATACAGATGACCTGTAGTTTGTTTTTTTGTAGTGGTAGTGTCCTTGTCCAGCGTGTTATTAGGGTAATACTGGCCTCATAAAATGAGTTACAAAATATTCTCTCTTCTTCCATTTTCCTGAAAGAGTTTGAGAATTGGTATCAGTTCTTTGACTATTTGGTAGAATTCAGCAGTGAAGTTGTCAGATCGTGGACTTTCCTTTGATGGGAGAGTTTATTACTAATTTGATCTTAAACATTAGCTTAATAAGATTTTCTAATAATAGTTTAGTTTCAGTAGGTTATGTCTAAGAATTATCCATTTATTTTAAGTTATCCAATCCATACTCCCCCCAGTGGTAAATTTTTTTAGTTTTGGTAAAGTCCAGTTAATCGATTTTTTTTTTCTCATGCTATATCTAAGACCTTTTTATCTAACCCAAGATCTTGAACATTTTCTGTGTTTTCATCTAAAAACTTTGAGGTTTTATTTTACATTTATCCATTTATTTATTTATTTGAAAAGCAGAGTGAGGACATTTTACGGGTAGGGGAGATGAACAACCAGGACACATATCTGGTGGTTCACTCTCCAATGGCCACAACAGTCAGGGCTGAGCCACACCAAAACCAGGAGCCCTAAACTCAGTCTGGGTCTCCCTACATGGGTGGCAGGGTCCCAAGTATTTGGGTCATTTTCTGCCACCTTCCCAGGTACATTAGTAGGGAGCTTTATGAGGAAAAAGAACAGTTGGGACTGGAACTGGGACACTGATATGCGATGGCAGCTATCACAATCGGCTGTTTAATCCACTGCACCAGAGTGAGCCTCCTTTTTTACATTTAAATCTATGATATTTTTGGGTGTATTATAAGCTATGAGATATAGGTTGATGGTTCTATCGTAGAAGCTGTGAGGTATAGGTTGATTTTTTGCATATGGATTATCAGTTGTTTTGATAGCATTTGATGAAAGTACTGTATTTTTTCTGTTGAACTGCTCTTGTACCTTTGTCAAAAATTAGTTTACCATCTTATTGTGAGTCTCCTTTTGTGTGTTTACCTTGTGTGTTACTTTTTTTAAAAAAGATTTATTTATTTATTTGAAGTCACAGTTACACAGAGAGAAGGAGAGGCAGAGAAAGAGGTCTTCTATCCACTGGTTCACTACCCAGTTGGCTGCAACGGCCGGAGCTGTGCTGATCCGAAGCCAGGAGTCAGGAGCTTCTTCTGGGTCTCCCACATGGGTGCAGAGGCCCAAGGACTTTGGCCATCTTTTACTGCTTTCCCATGCCATAGCAGAGCTGGATGGGAAGTGGAACAGCCAGGTCTCTAACTGGTGTGTATATGGGATGCTGGCACTGCATGCAGCAGCTTAACCTGCTGGGGCACAGCGCCTACCCCTTGTGTTACTTTTTGTTTGTTTCTTTTTATCTTCCTGTCTCTGATTTTTCATCACTTTAGTTCCAGTTTTCTTCTGTTTTTTGATTCTCCTGATTTCCCTTCCTCTGTTGCCTTCTCAAAATCATGTTTGTAGATTGCATCAATTAAAATTTTATATACCTTATTTTATATACCGACGCTGTGTCATAGCGGATAAATCCGCCACCTGCAATGCTGGCATCCCATATGGATGTGGGTTTGAGTCCCAGCTGCTCCACTTCCTATCCAGCTCTCTGCTATGGCCTGGGAAAGCAGTAGAAGATGGCCCGAGTCCTTGGGCCCCTGCACCGGCGTGGGAGACCCGGAGAAAGCTCCTGGTTCCTGGCTTTGGATCAGCAAAACTCCAGCCATATCAGTCAATTGGGGAGTGAACCAGCGGATGGAAGACTTCTCTCTGCCTCTCCTTCTCTCTCTGTGTAACTCTGACTTGCAAATAAATAAATCTTTAAAAAAATTTATATACCTTGTTTTTAGTTTAAAAGGCAATAGATATGAAGAATTCAGGTTTTTCCTATAAGCAAAATATGTCAAATGTATTAACTTTTAAATTACAGCCCTTAATTACTTTTTTTTTTCAGTGAATTAGTGGCCTTAAAGAAATGAGGTAATCCTTGTTTTCCAAACAGTATGGTTCAGAACTTTTGCAAAAAAAATCACTTACCCAATATTATAGTTTCTTTAAAAAAAAGTAATTCCAGATTGTCATGCTAAGGGAAGTCAATATTTTATTCCTTTTTAAAACCATGCTTTTATTTAGTTATACTAGTAGTTGATGCTTTTTCTATAGGGAGTAATCAGGTTTACTACTGGAAGCACAAATATAAGAAAAACAATTTTAAAACCAGCTTACCGTGGCACTTCTCCAAAGCCAGCTTTTGACCTATTTAAATTATTTTAAAAAGTAGGAAAGGAATTGGATTTCGACTTTTAAATTAAAATAAGACACTTGATAGTGAAATCAAGCAATACAAATGATTGGTCCTGTCTTTTCCCCTTAATATTTTACTTTGATTTTCTCGAAATCCAGGGCAGTTTTTCTGGAATAGTACTCTAATAATACATTGTGTCCAACCCCTCTTATATAGTGCCACAACATTTTACATGTAGTCTACTAGAACATTTGTGGGTAAGATATGTTGCATATGCTGCTTTCATTTAAAATGCTTATGTTTTCCATTTTTAAGAAATATTTCTTTTTGCATTGTCCCTTGTTATTAGTGTCATATAGTACTTTGGCAACATTAGTCAAAAATCATATCAAGGTTTCTTAGCACAGCTAATAGGCTTAGTTTTTGTGATTCTAGCAGTTACTACTATCTTAGAACTAAATGAGATTATTTCAGCCCCATACCTGAAATATCCCCAGATAATCGCTTTGGTTTTTTAGTTTGCTTGAACTGTGACCTCTACCCCTACAGATCAAGGGAGCTCCCTGCCTCCTTTGCTTATAAAAAAAGATACTCTTAATGTAAAACTTAGTAGTTAATTAAGTTTAGGCATTCCTGCAACTATGAAGCAAGCAAGGAACTTGGGTAGAGACTGTAGTTGAAAATTCAGGCAGAGATCTTAAGGCAGTGTGATGTGGACCAGGCTGTATTCTACACACCTGAGCCTTATCATAGTCCCCTTTGCAGCCTCGTGCAACAGTTGCCCTGAGTTAAGCTGCATACTTCTGGTCCCAAAGCTCAGCTGCTTATGCATACTTTTCTCAACCTTGGGCTGATTGGGTTAATCCCTCCCTTCCCCAATGAGGTAGCTCTGTGAGCGCCATGTCCCTCCCTCCCTTGTCTCCTTCTCAAGTTCCCCATTCCTAGGAGCATTGGCTCTTCCTCTTCTTTTCACAGGGTCCCGACCTATCCTGGGCAAGCCAGTTCTTTGCTTCTGCTCCTGCGAAGTGCCGAGGTTCTGCAGTGCTGACTCCAACTGCCTTCTCCTGCCTAGACCTGGGGCTGTTTTCCAGATATCTGCATAAACGGCCCTTGTCACTCCTACTCATTCCTCCCTGCATCCTGCTTTTTTTCTTTTTGCCACACTTTGTTCCTTCTTCTGCCCTGCTACGACCCTGCACAATGAATAAAGGATGGAAAAAGTACTGCGGCCAGAAGTCTCTGAGTGAGACATCAATGGATGAATATTTAGGCAGCTTAGGGCTGTTTCGAAAGCTGACTGCCAAGGATGCCTCTTGTCTCTTTCGGGCTATTTCGGAGCAGGTAAAAGAAAAACATATCTGTCTTCCTTAAATTGAATGTTAGCAGTTTGAGATATGGCATGGTCCTGTAGCTAAACATGTAGCCTACCATGAGATTGGATTAGGTCCTGGAAAGAGCCTCTCTGCACCTTATTAGCTTGGTGTGTGCTAATTCAAATATTGCTGTATCTTTGCTATTTTTTCCGTTTTCTAAATGCCAGTTTGCAGGAATGATAAGATAGTGGGGTTAAAGAAAACTTCGAAATGTATCTTGATCCTTTGTAAGTATCCCCTCCTTCCTCTAAATTTTATGCCCAAGAAAAACTACAGGCTGTGCAAGTAAGAAGTAGAAGGGAGGAGAGGTGGGGGGCTTAACAGAATCATCTCTTCTCAATCTCACTAAAGTTGATAAACATTTTAATAAGAGGACTGTAATTTGCCAGTTCCCTTCATATGTTCTGAATAAAGGAAGCCTAGTGTCCAGTTCATAGTCTTAAATTTAGAAGCCTCTGTTTCAAATGACTGCTGACAGTGAGCTGATCTTTTTCTTCTTTTTAGTTGTTTTGCAGCCAGGTCCATCATTTGGAAATCAGGAAGGCTTGTGTCTCATATATGAAGGAAAATCAACAAGCTTTTGAATCTGTAAGTAGAATACATACCCAGGGGAGAGTTGTTGGTATAGAGTATGTAGCAGGTAGGAGAAAGAATTTTGAGCACCTACATGTGAAAATTAGATTATGTCATGCAATCTCTTCTCTTAGCAGCAAATATTTAATTCTCAGCTGAATTCCTTGCCACTAGCTAACGTGCTTGGGCCTTCTTTCAGAATTAAGTTGTGTTGTAGTCTAAAAAATTTAAGAAAGAATTTATTTGTCTTTCCCGTTATCCCCGAACAACAAAAACCCAAACCCAAAAAAGTGACGTTTTGACTGCTGATTTGTATTATCCATACTACTGTTTTCTTGAACAGTTAACTAGTTTGTGAGAGGTTTTGCTGTTAATATTTTAAAATGTGTATTTTAAAATGTGTACAAATGGGAATCTACTTCTGTTCTTTTGCTTACTCCTGTACACAATCGTTAGAAGGAATTTTATAAAACTTAATTGTAAGCTAACAAATTACTCAAACTCCTAGTCCTTACATTTGACAAATTGTAGTATTGGAATTCTGCCACTAATGATTGATTTTAAGTAAAACAACTTTCAAGGTCTAATTTGAAGTGTGCCTTTTTGTATGGCTGTTTATTTTTTTGACCCTTCTAGCCCTTCCATTACTATTTGATTTCTTCTGACTATGTTGAGGGTATTTGCCTTCCCGCTGTTCGAGGTTTACTCTTAATTTTCTCAACAGGTTTCAGTAAACTATGTGATGGCTTCTTGACTTGTAAGCTTATTACCTTGAAGCTTGATTGTAGTCCTCTTCACACCTGGGGAAAGGATTATTAGTGACATTACTTCAAATGCAAGACTGTGGTGTAAAGCAGTGCATCTCAAGTATTTTTGTGCATACAAATCACCTGGGGATCTTGTTAAACTACAGTTCTGATTCAGTAGGTCTGAACTGGAATCTGAGATTTCTGCATTTAACAAACTCCCAAGTGATGCTTGCTGTTGGTTCATGGACTACATTTTGAATAACAAAGATGTGTGTAAAATCTTAAAACTACATGGATGAATCTCAAAATAATTACACTGAATGTGAGAAGCCAGGCACTCCCTCCTTCCCCAAAGTTTATTCTGTGTGATTTCCTTTATTTAAAACTAGAACAATATAAGCCAATCTGTAGTGACAGAGAGTAGATCAGTGGCTATATATTAGTTATAAATGGGCACAAGGAAACTTATAGGGGTGATAGATAATTCACGATCTCAATTGTATGGATGGTTTCATGGATGCATTTGTAATTTGTACTATTTAAATTGAACAGTGTATTGTATGTTAATTATCCCTCAAAACTCTTGAAAATAAATGAGGAAAACTTAAAAATTGATTTAAGACTAATGATATGTGGGCATCAAACTAGAAATCTTATGTTTCCTGAATTTAATTTGATTTTAGTTTTATTTAGTACATTTTACATTCAATAAAATTCATCATTTTAAGTTTAGCATTTTTAGTGTTGCAGTGACACAGAATCATGCAACTGCCATCACAGTCAAGATACAGAATGTTTCCATCGCCCATAAAAGTTCTCTTGTGCCTGAGCTTTTTTTGAAATGAATGATTCAGGTTCTCTTTAAAGTTCCTCAGTTTAACTTTGTAAATGCATGTCTCCTGCCGAATTTGAAGTCCTTATAATTATCAGTCTTATTTGATTCATGAAAATCATCAAATTATTTTAAGCTGGCATTTCAAAAGAAGCTCAGAGGCATACCATTTGATGAAATGCACTGGTATGTGGATAAGCTAAGAGCAACTCCTAAGATACTTTGATAGGATAGTGTTTCTCCACTCATAACTGTTGTGTATGTACAAATCTTCTTGAGGTGCTGTGCAAAATAGTAATTTAATACTATAATTGTTGAGCTAACCACAAAACCCATTGGAACATAATATTGCAAAATATAATCAGATTTCAGTAATGCTATGTATTTGGTTAAGTCAAGTTTGTTTTATTTTTGAAGTATGTGGAGGGATCTTTTGAGAAATACCTGGAACGGTTGGGAGATCCCAAGGTAAGATCAAATATGGGGGTTTAATCTTTTCAGAGTTATTTGGAATAGTAGCCTAAATCTGTGTTGCTTTATCCAGGCCCAAAATACTTAAGTAGCCAGCTGTGTTGAGTCAACTAATTTTTGGAAAAGTTTAGAGACTGGCAGTGGATCTTGTTTTGTGTTGAATATTGACAATTGTTAACAGTCTGATCCATAGGCTAGGCAGAGTACACACTGCTTGAGAAAAGGACAAACTTAAGGCTTTTCACTTTAATGGGGGAGGAGGGTGGTGATGAATGTTATTTTTGTATTGTTATTTAACTAATTCCCCTGATTTGTAGTTATCCTCCTTTTATGCACTTCACATAGACATAATTTTTATGTAATGCAATTAATTCCATAGTTCTAGGCTTATAACACATAGACAGAATATATCCTGCTACCTTTGTATTCTTAAGTTGCATTTTCATTGTGCCTTTTAAAGCTCCCATTTGAAAGGCTATTATTACTTAATGGCTAACTAAGAAGGGCTTAGTTAGGTAGTTTTTTCCAGGATAAGTTTATGTTAATGAGTAACTATCACAGTATTCCAAGCCTCAAAACAAGTTAAAGTGTGTTCTACAAGTTCTTTATCTAAAACAGTGCTAAGCAACTAAAAAAAAAAAAAAATGCTGAATTTGCAAATCTTCTACCTCCTAACTACAGAATGGTTTTAAAAACTGTGTACTATTTATCTTTAGGAAAGTGCTGGCCAGCTGGAAATAAAAGCTCTTTCTCTAATTTACAAGTAAGTTGTATTCCCTTTAAGAGATATGTGAATGTGGGTGCATGCAGCCATGAGCCCATGAATGTAAGTTTCCTATTAAAGTCCGTTTTGGATTGGGAAAACTTAAGGTCTGATATACTGATATGTAAAATGAAGAGGTCTAAGCAATGTTAGTTTGGTGTAGTTTTTGGTTGGAGAATCCTATAGATAGTCTCTTTGATAGTGGAGATGGGTGGTGTAGGTTTTTAACTCATTTAAAGGCAAATAGAAATTAACAGGAGGGGCTTTTTGGGCTTAATATTTGGATAGACTTTAAGGCCTGACCTGGCCAGGTACGTGTGAGGCCCAGACCTATCCATGGGGTACTTGAAGAGACATTACAAAGGAGGTATGAAACTCCTTAAGGAAGGAATGTTGTTGACTCCTTTATGAGGCTGGACTAAGAAGAGAGCTAGTCTGAACAGGAAGCTAGTACAGAACAGGTCGTGTCTCTAAATGGAAATTCACGGTTTTTCCTGCAATGTCACTGACCCTAGGCCATCACCACAGTAGCAGTGGTTAGAATTTGAAGCTGGACAGAATGAAGGGTCTTTTAGCTTGTGGCCAACAGGGTCTGTGGCTCCGACCCAGGAGTCCTTCGACCCCCCAGGACAGTTTCATTTCCAGTGGCCTGCTTCTTGGCAGAGCTGACAGGGCTCTGTTTCTATCACAACAGCTGCTTGCCTAATGCTCTAGTTCTTCATATTGAAACAGGTGCCATTTGAGGTTGGACTGGCCTTGTTGGGTCTTCTTGATGGCAGATCACTGCATAAAGCAGCCTTACTTGGCCTGCCACCTATCCTTACATTGCTTCTTCTGCTTAGCTCTCTCCTCTTTCTCCAGGTCTCTTCTATAAAAGTAGACCAAATTGGCATCCTTTATGATATCATTCAATAGGGTGTTCAGTCCCATCCCTAATTTTTGAAGATTTCTTTTAACATTGACAGGGTGAGCTAGAAACCTATGGTAATGGGAAAATTCTGGTACTTAGTATTTTGCTATGCGTTAAATCAGTGCCCATGAGGAGAACTATCACCTTTTAGGTGATATCAAATGTGGTGACTTGTTTATATATTTTGAGGTCATCAGAAAAACTTCCTATCGCCCCTTCAATTTGATTTAAAAGGGGAGTTCTGCCCATTGGCCATGCACACAGAAAAATAAATCTAGCTGTAAAATCATAGCATAATTTAATCTTTCATTTTCTGGCTATGCTATTTTGTCCTCTGTATTATGGCTAGGTATTATTACAGAAAAGGTCAGTCATCCCTTTTATAAGGTCTGGGAATCAAACCATACATCGGAGTGGAGAGGCTGGAAGAGAAAAGAGGAAAAAATCTGGCCTCCCTGGTTGCTTAGCCTAATTTCCTGAGCCTTCAGATTTTACTGGTACTTACTCTGTAGCCCGACTTAAAGAAGTTGAATCTGGCCTGCAAGCCAGAGACTGGAGCAGCTGGGAAAAAAAAGTGCTTATAACTGAAGTTTAGCATCATTTCACATCTTGGCAGTGTTTAATATAATCCAAATAGCCTAATTGATTGTTTTCTCTACAAGATGAGAGATATATCTTTGACATTTCCAGGGGCTCATCTGAAAATATCAAAGCCCAAAGAATTCATAACCTTGATTTTCAGAAAGTATGTTAAAGGGCCAAGAGATTTTTTTTAAAGATTTATTTATTTGGAAGTCAGTTACACAGAGAGAGGAGAGGCAGAGAGAGAGAGAAAAAGGTCTTCCATTCAGTGGTTCATTCCCCAATTGTCCACAATGGCCAGAGCTGTGCTGATCCAAAGCCAGGACCCAGGAACTTCTGTGTCTCCTACGTGGGTGCAGGGGCCCAAGGACTTGAGCCATCTTCTGCTGGTTTCCCAGGCCATAGCAGAGAGCTGGATCAGAAGTGGAGCAGCCAGGACTTGAACCATTGCCCATATGGGATACTGGCGCTTCAGGCCAGGGCGTTAACCCGCTGCACCACAGCACTGGCCTTGGGGGAAGAGATTTTAAAGTATCTGGTCAAAATGGAATTCCTTAACATTGTGAAATAATATCATCCATGTAGTCACGGTGAATTTACCAGTTTTAGAACAGATTTAATCATAAAGTGACCAAATATTTTTAAATAAGTACATATTTAAGACAATGCTTTCTAGCATTTAGAACTTAAGAGACAGTAGAGAACACAATAGATTACTTCAATAGAACACAAAATCTGTGACTCTTTGGTTATCACATAAATCAGAAATAAAAACCTTAAATGTAAGATTTAGCACTTGAAATCACCCCATAATTTAGTTTAATTTAACAGAGTCAGAAAAGAGTTTACAGCACCTAACTCTTAAATTAAGTAAATTTTACTGGAACATAGTCATGCTTATTCACTTATGCATTGTCTGTGGCTGTTATCTGACCTTTTACAAAAAAAAAAATTGTCAACATTTGCTTTTCAAATAAACTATCTCTTCTATATACCAAATTATCTTTTCCCCTTTGTTTTTTAATGATAGTCGAGATTTCATTCTTTATCGTTATCCTGGAAAACCTCCAACTTATGTCACAGATAATGGCTATGAAGACAAGGTAAGAAGATAATTGAATGTTGATTAAAAAGAAGTTGAATGATGCTGTTTATTGCTTACTCTTTGACTAGAGGATGAGATTCAAGCCCTGAAGCTAAGGTGGTCTCAAACCTTTCCTTGCTTGCTTCATTGTCTTCCTGTGTGTAACATGCTACCATATGCTAGGGCTTTCAGGCTTTCAGTCCCTTTGTACTTCAAATATCCCTTCTTCTGAGACTTTGCCCATGCCTCTGGCCCCTGGAGGCAGATCCGCTCTTTGTCCCTCTTTAGCAGCTTCCTAGAGCAACTTTCTGGTATCTATTTTTATGTCTATTTATTTTTCCCATTAGTCTGAAAGTTTCTTGAGGGCAGGGACAATGTTCTGCCTAATAATGTGCTTGGAGAAAAAATAGGTTCTTTTGGTTGTGGCCACTCAGCAGATAACTAAATTGTTTTCTAGCATATAACTTATAAAAAGTTTGTTTTTTACTTGCAAAAAATTTTTAAGAAAAGGCTTTTATCTTCATTTGATTAGTGAATGTAGGACTATCTAGTTTTAGTTTTACAAGCCTTTTTTTCACACCATGGAGCACAATACAGGCAACAGTTTTAATGATGATAAAATAAGACTTGACACTAGGAGAATTGTTAGGAGGCCATTACAGTAATTTAGGCAAAAGACCTAAAGCGGTCTGAAGCGGGGAAGTGGTTTAGTAAAGACCAAATAACAGACAATTTAAAAGAAAAGTATAAATTGAGACATTTTTTTAACCAATGGCCACCATTTAATTTGTTCAGCAGACATTGAGCCCCTATAGTATAACAAACATTTTTTGGGGGGCTTTTTGGGAGACCAAAATGAAACGGTAAAATCCTTGTCCTCCAAAGACTTAAGGGACTATAAAGATTGACGTGGAAATAGATAATTACAGTGAAGTGATAAATTTTATCATAAAAGTATGTGCTAAGAGCATAAAAGGGGCCAGTGTTGTGGCACAGTGGGATAAGCCACTGCTTGTTGATGCTGACACCTCATGTTTGAGTCCTGACTGCTCTGCTTCTGATCTAGGTCCCTGTATTGTTTTTTTCTAAAGATTTATTTATTTATTTGAAAGGCAGAGTTAGAGAGACAGACAGAGAGCTCTTCCATCTGCTGGTTCACTGTGCATATGGTCACAATGGCCTGAGCAGGGCTGGTCCAAAGCCAGGATCTTCCTCTGGGTCTCCCACATGGATGCAGTGATCCATAGGAATACAAGATGTCAGGCCTCTTGAGTGTGTACAATCAGAACACATCATTTATAGTGCAAGTATGTTCATATTGAAATTTATGCAAAAGCCAGGTGCTTTTATTGTGTGACACTTCACTTTGTCTAAAACTTTGTTGTTGTATCTCCAGACTGCTAATATTGATATTTGAATTGAGATTTCAAGAGTGACTTTATTAAAGGTAGTAAACATTAATCAATCTTCTAACATGTTTAAGAGAAAACTTCCAAAGAAATAAATGCTCATGTTCACCTTGGTACTTGTAACCTTCTCTATCGACTTAACTCTGCAGTCTATCTATTTATCCTCAACTTCCTAAATGTATTCAGTATCAAAGTGAATTCTACTGAAAGTTAGCCATCTGTACTCAGATCATTTGCTCTATCTAGAAAGAACAAAAATAATACTTATTTTAAATACAAAATAAAACTTAAATCTTACATTGTAGAGTGAAAAGTAAAATCTCCATTCATTTTCTTCAGTCTTGTGCATTGCCAGGTAATAAGTAAGTATTGAGGGTGAGCCTTCTGTATCATTCTCTTTGTATTTGTGTATGTATTTTTTTAAAAACATAGATAGTATCATACTTAACATTTTATTTACTTGTTCCTTTTAGTTATCTTTCTCATGTAGATCTCATTTTCACTACTTTATAGCCATTACATCCCACCTGCCTACACCCCTTCAACTAACACACCACCTACAAGTATATATGAGAGAATTACTATTTAGATTGAGATACCCCCAGGAACATACTGCTTCTTCCATTGAAAATGGAACTTCTTGCCAGTTGAATAGAGAAATTGTGCAATCGTCTCTTTTCTTTCTCCAAGAACTGTTTGTTTATTCATCAATTCTGGTTAGCTGTGCTCCTTTACTCCTTAACAATTGCCTCTGGTTATTAACCTTTTTTAGTTGGAGTTTTCAGCTCAAAGTACAAAGGGCTACTCTGCTTAAAATCTGCTCACTATTGAGTTAATAAACTTCTCTTAAATGTATATACTACTTCTAGTAAGTAAAACTTATTCATAACATAAACTTTACTGTGAGTTACCTTAGCTTGACACTTGCCCTCAGTACTTTGAAATGGATTATACTGACAGAGTTAGAATTGTGATTTCAAAACATGACTAGGGAACAAAAATAGATGTGGAATCAGAAGATCATTGGGTTAGTCCAGGGTGGTATAGGAAAGTAGAAAAAAGAGTACTTAGGATAATTTTCTGCTAAGGAAGCTTGGTGGCAACATCCTTCCCTTAGAGCCCTAACTTGCCTTCAGTATCTCAGGTTTCTGATACCAGAGAGCACTTTCTTAATCCCTAGGGATTATATCACTTAAACAAGACAATTTTTTAAAACAAAACTTCATAAATATTAGGGAATAGTTATGTAAACACATTTAATCAAATGGAACATTTTTGTTGAAAAATTTGGGTTAGCAAGCATGACCTTTGGATTGTTTTGAAAAAACTATGGCGTGAAGGAATCAGCTAAAATGTTAACCTCTTGTTTTTGTAGCCTTAATTCATTAAGAAAGCCTTTTTAGCAGTCTTGTTCCTATGTAATATATTGATATATTGCTATTTAGTAGAGTGGATAACCTTTTGAATAAATTGCATGAATTTGCTCTCCTTAGTCTGACTTTGAAATTTTATTTAATCTCTCCAGTCATTGTTGGAAATTAATTTGGTTTTTTTTTGATTTCTGTTATGTTCAGTAACTAAGGTTATAAAAACAAAATCCCATCTTAATGCAGATTTGTACATCAAGACTTATTTAGTGTATTAAAAGAATATGATGGGCCGGCGCCGCGGCTCACTAGGCTAATCCTCCGCCTTGCGGCGCTGGCACACCGGGTTCTAGTCCCGGTCGGGGCGCCAGATTCTGTCCCGGTTGCCCCTCTTCTAGGCCAGCTCTCTGCTGTGGCCAGGGAGTGCAGTGGAGGATGGCCCAAGTCCTTGGGCCCTGCACCCCATGGGAGACCAGGATAAGTACCTGGCTCCTGCCATCGGATCAGCGCGGTGCGCCGGCCGCAGCGGCCATTGGAGGGTGAACCAATGGCAAAAGGAAGACCTTTCTCTCTGTCTCTCTCACTGTCCACTCTGCCTGTCAAAAAAAAAAAAAAAAAGAATATGATGGAGGTGCATACTATAACTTCAGTAATAATTTTAATCTTGTTATTTAAAAGTCACTGTCAAGAAATGTCTTTGAGCATAGCTTATTTATTTGTATTTAGTTTTAAAAAATCATATCTTAAAACTTCATTTAATCAATTACTAATTTCAAGTTAATTATCAGTTTAGTTGCATGGAATAACATTTAATTACTCTTTTTCATCAGATTCTGCTGTGCTCTTCCAGTAGTGGTCATTATGATTCTGTATATTCAAAACAGTTTCAGTCAAGTGCAGCTGTTTGTCAGGGTATGTGAAATCTTTATTAATATTTGGATGTAATTTCAGATGATATGTTGCCAGTCTTTAAATTGAAGTACCGACCATAAAGAACCCCCTTTAAAACCTTGTGGGTGCTCATTAAATTTGCGTGTTGGGCTTTGGCTTTTTTCACATTGAAATGAAAAACATCTTGTTTTGACAATTGAACTTTTGGCCATTTTTTTTTCCTTCAGCTGTATTGTATGAAATCCTCTATAAAGATGTGTTTGTTGTGGATGAACAAGTTTTGAAAACTGCAGTTGAATTGTTTCGAAGTAATTCCAGGAAGAACAGAAATAATGCTCTGACTGCAACTGATGATGCCCATATCGATTACAAGAATTCAACTCCGGATAGGTAATAAAGGGAAAGGGGATGACAACTACATGACAATTATGTTTCTGTGCATCATTTGAAAGTGGAAGGGGCCTGGCAAGTTTATGACTTAACTGACATACATGTGTGGTAGAGATACATATTTTTAAATAAGGAAGAGAAAATTTACCAAAAAATGTTTTTTAAAGATTTTATATATTTACTTGAAAGGCAGAGTGACAGAGAGAGGGGAAAACAGAGATCCTCCATCTGCTGGCATAACTCCCCGAATGTCGGTGATAACCAAGGCTGGGCAAGGACTAAGCTAGGAGCCAGGTGTCTCTTGATGATGGTAGGGATTCAAGTACTTAGTCCATCATCAGTTGCCTTCTCAGCTGCATTAGCAGAAAGCTGAATTGTAAGGGGGTAGCTGGGACTCCAACTGGCACTCCTATATGGGATGCAGATACCACAAGAGGTGGCTTAACTTGCTGTGCCACAATGCTCACCCTTCCCCCCAAAATTTGTTATATTGTGAGGTACTCATACTTCAGGGATTCTGTTCAAGTCACAATCCATTTTTTTAATTTTAAAATATATTTTGAGATAACATTTTAAATTTACTTTATAGTTAAAAGCATATTGGCTCCACTAAATAAAAAATTCAACAAATAAAAAGACCATAGTGCAACAGCAAAAGTCAAGAGCTATACATTGTCAGAGAACAAGATGTTCAACTTCACTCAAAGTAAATTTTAAAATAGTTACAAAATCATTAAAACTATAGTAGTATATAATTTGTATCAATTTGACAAATACTGAAAAGCAAGTTTGACAAAACACTGTTTGTAGTAATGCTGATGCACTTGGACATTTCATCTTTTTTTTTTTAATTTTAGCTCCCACGTATAAGGGAGATGATGCAGTATTTGTCTTTTGGGGTCTGGCTTATTTCACTCAATATGATGTCTTCCAATTCTAAACATTTTGCTGCAAATGATAGAATTTCATTCTTTTTAATAGCTGGATTATATTCCACTGTGTGTGTGTAAGTTTATGACTTAGATTATATGTACATACATACATATACATGTATATGTGTACACACTCAAAACACACATTATCAATGCATTTGATGATGGACACCTTGGCTGATTCCATAGTTTGGCTGTTGTGAACAGTGCTGTTATAAATGTGCACATACCTTTTTGATACAATGTGTTCATGTCTTTTGTGTATATACCCAGTAGTGGGATTCCTGGATCTTTGGAACATCTATTTTAAATAGATAATAACTAGGCTAATAACTGCACTAATTTACATTCCCACCAACAGTGTAAAAATTAATTCCCTTTTTTCCATGTCCTTGCCAGCATTTGTTGCTGTCTTTTGTATAATAGCCATCAGACAGGGGTGAAGTGATATCTCATTATGATTTTGATTTGCATTTTCCTGATAGCTAGGGATATTGAGCACTTCTTCATATATTTGTTGGCCGTTTGTATTTCTTCTTTTGAGAACTGTATTCAGACCCTTTGTCCATTCCATAACTGGAGTGGTGGTTTTTTTGTTGCTGATACATCCTGGATATGCATCCTTTATTGGATAAGTAGCTTGCAAATATTTTCTCCCATTCTGTCAATCTAATCCCATGATTCTCAAACTTTAATTGAATACAAATTGCTCAGAATGCTTCTTAGAAAGGCAAATTCCTGGGCCTACTTTCACAAAATATGAGGTCAGGATGAGAGCATGAATCTATTTTTTAAAGTATTTATTTACAAAATTCATTATATTCTACTGTAAGCCCTTTTGGATTATTTGGTTCACTTAATGGCTTGGTTGTGTATCTTAAGAAAATGGGTCCAGGCATAGATTATTTTTTGTGAATCAGATCTCAAATCTTATTTCTAATCTTTGTATTCCAGTATAATCTTGAAGCAGACTCTGCATTTCCATATCATACACTAATCCTTGCATGGTTTTCTTGTCTTCTTGCACTCTTCACTGTGATGTTACAATGATCACTTACATTTTGCCATATCTAGTTCTTCTCTTGGGTGAGGTTCTTCAATTATTCTGCAACATTTATAGGCAGCTTTGGTCAGCATATTTATGCCTACAACCACTTCTTCATTTTTTAGAGCATTACTTGTAAAATCATTTTTGGTTAAAGATCATGATCATTGAAATTTTTTCCCCAATATATTGGAGATAAACTCATTGAATACAATATAAAGCAATTAGTAAAAATAAGAGAAATAAAGATGTGACAATACAAGATAATTTGCATTATTATTACTTTCTATAGGTAAGAAATAATGCAAATAAGGTGCTATAAAATTTATAAACACTCTGTCAGCACTTTCTTGTCATAGACTAGTAGGTTACAGCTCTGAGGCTACTGTCATCAGTAGACTACATTTTGAGAGCAATGGACTAGAAGAGATGGAAAGCCATAGACACATCTCTCTGAATAATTCATATTAAAATATTTTTGAAAGGTTACTATTTTTACATTAAAAGATGTTGGCACAATGGGGCTGACATTGTACCACACTGGGTCAAGCTGCTGTTTGTGACCATGGCATCCCATACTGTAATATTGGTTCAAGTCCCAGCTGCTCTGCTTTTGATGTGGCTTCCTACTAATGTGCCTGCAAAGGCAGTGAAAGATAACCCAGGTACTTGGGTCCTCAATACCCATGTAGGAGTCCAGGATGGACTTCCTGACTCCTGGATTCAACCTGGTCCAGACCTAGACGCTGAGGCTATTTGGGTAATGAGACAGTAAATGGAAGCTCTCTCTCCCTCTCTGTCTCTGAGTGTGTGTGTGTGTGTCTGCCTTTCAAATAAATAAATAATTTTTTGTCTTTTTAAAAATTATATAACAGGAAGTTTCACATATTTCAAATATGCAGCATTTTAAAGATTTATTTTTTTCATTTGAAAGGCAGAGTTACAGAGAGAGAGAAAGATATGGAGAAACAGGTCTTCCATCCCCTGGTTCACTCCCCAGATGGCCACAATGGCTGGGGCTGAGCTAGGCTGAAGCCAGAAGCTTCCTCCAGGGCTCCTACTTGGGCGCAAGGGCCCAAGCACTTGGGCCATTGTCCGCTGCTTTCCCAGCTGCATTAGCAGGAAGCTGGATCAGAAGTGGAGCAGCCAGGACTCGAGCCCCAGTGTCCATATGGGATGCCAGTGCTGCAGGCGACAGCTTGATCCACTACACCATATATACAGTTTTAAGAACAGAGTGATAAATTCAACAACAACAAAGCAAGCAATCCAGTTAAGAAGTGAGCGAAGGACTTGAAGAGGCATTTTTCAAGAGAGGAAATTCAAATGGCCAACAGACACTTGAAAAAAAATGCTCAGGATCATTAGCCATTAGGGAAATGCAAATCAAAACCACATGGAGTTTTCAGCTCACTATTAGAATGTCTCTCATACAGAAATTAAAAAAAAAAAAAATGCTGGTGAGGATATGGGGGAAAAGATACCTCAGAAATCTGAATATAGACCTACCATGTGACCCAGCCATCTCCTGGGAATTTACCCAAACCAAAAGAAAACAGCATATAGAGAGTTATCTGGAGGCCAACGCTGTAGCATAGCAGGTAAAGCTGCTGCCTGCAGCGCTGGCATCCCATATGGGTACCGGTTTGAGTCCTGGTTGCTCCACTTCTGATCCCATTCTCTGCTACGGCCTGGGAAAGCAGTGGAAGATGGCCCAAATCCTTGGGCCTCTGCACCCAAGTGGGAAACCCAGAAGAGACTCCTAGCTCCTGACTTCAGATTGGCGCAGCTCCAGCCATTGGTAGCCAGTTGGGGAGTGAACCAGTGGATGGAAGACCTCTCTGTCTGCCTCTTTGTGTAACTCTCCCTTTCAAATAAATATTTAAAAAAGTTCTCTATACCCCCATGTTCATTGCAACACAATTGACAATAGCTAAGATTGGAATCAACCCAGATGTCCATCAACTCTTGACTGGATAAAGAATTTATGATATATATACATTGTAGGATAGTACTCAATTGTAAAAAAAATAGAAAGAAATCCTGTCTTTTTCAATAAAATGGATACAACTGTAAACCATTATTATTAGTGAAATAAGCCAGTCCCAAAAACACAGGTACCATATGTTTTCCCTGGTCCAAGGTAACTAATACAGTACCTAAAATGTATTAGAGTGAAATGGACATTTTGAGATTTGATGATTGTTTACAGTTCTTGTCTATTCTGTTGAAGAACTGTTTATTTTCTTCATACTGTTTGTTGAACTCTTACACTTAGTGTAGAGTTAACTTGATGATCATTAAGTAAACAAGGTAGATCTTTGTAAAAAATTAAGAGTGGTAATAATGGAGAAAGAAGAGTTGGGAGAATGGGCAAGGGGGAGGGGTTGGATGGGAAGTATCACTGTGTTCCTAAATCTGTATATATGAAATACATGAAATTTGTATAACTTAAATTTTTTTAAAGAGCATAATGATACTTCCTAGTCTCCTGCACTTTCACCCTCTGTCCTCCTTACGTTTTTATTTTGCTTTCAGTTATAATCACAAGCTTAATTCCCACTAAATAAAGAATTTAACAAGTAGTAAGTAGAAATACCACTGTTCCTCATGAGTATAGATAAGGCTATAAAGAATAATGAAATCTCAAAATGTCAATTTTTTACTCATAAACCTTCAGTAAAATTAAATGAATAAATTCTATATATGTATGTCTGAAGACCCATAATCTGTCATAATTCTTTAGAGTTCTTAAAATGCACAACTTTGGTCATTATTATAACATTTTCACAGGGAAAAACAACTTTTGTACACATGTTTTATGAAATCATTCTACTTTGCATGTGATTTTTAGGGAAAAATCATAACTAAAAAAGATACTCATGTGTTTCTGAGGGGAAAAACCTGTTGGAGTGATGGTTGTTCAAAAATACTGCTTTTAGTACTCATGTCCTTCTGCTGAAAACATCTTACCAATAATTAAAAAATCTGAAATATTTTTGGAACATACTTTTATGTTTTTAACCAAGCATATTTTTAAAAAAAAACACAAAGCCTGTACAAAAAAATATTTACTTGAAACACACACTCACACACAGATATCAGTTGATTAGTTTCCAACCTTCTGGTTCACTCCTCCAATGACTGCAATAGCCGGATCTAGGTCAGGCCAAAGTCAGGAGCCAGGAACTTCATCCTGTCTTCCTGCATGCATGACAGGGGCCCAAGCCCTTGAGCCATCATCTGTTACCTTCCCGGGCACATCACCAGGAAACAGAGCAACTGGAACACAACCTGGCACTCTGATACGGTGTGCCAGTGTCACAAGTGGTAAATTAACCTTTGTACCGCAGTGCCCACACCAGGAATCTGCATTTTTAGACAAGTACCTCCAAGTGTTCTGATGTGGACCCATACTTCAGAGGGCGGGGGTGGGAAGCAATTCTCAATCAGCACCATCTTTCTGTTGCTGATAACAGGTAGATTGGTTGCTTGAGATACACACCTAGCTAGTAGAACATCTCAGGCTAACAGTGTTTGAGGAGCTTTCAATGTTGCCTTCTGTATGCTCTGGATTTATACATTGTGTGTATCTGTGGATGCAAATGATATTTAATAGATCTAATCAGAAACTGGGTTTGAGATAGTAAAGGGGGTATTGTCTTATATCTTGTCCTGTTTCTCAGTTCTGTCTGGAAATTCAGATAGGTTTGGTGCTAGTCAAGTTCTCTTCTGATTTTTGCCCTATAGGTCTATTTCTTGGATATTTAATGCTTGCATTTTTTTTTGTAAAAGAGGGTTTTTAAAAAGTTATTTGTGACTACAGGGAGTAGCAACCATGTATCAGGGTAAACATTGCTTTATTTTGTTTTAATTTATTTATTTGACAGGTAGAGTTATAGACAGTGAGAGAGACAGAGAGAAAGGTCCTCCTTCTGTTGGTTCACTCCCCAAATGGCCGCTACGGCCGGCGCTGTGCTGATCCGAAGCCAGGTGCTTCTTCCTGGTCTCCCATGTGGGTGCAGGGGCCCAAGCACTGGGGCCATCCTCCACTGCTCTCCCGGGCCACATCAGAGAGCTGGACTGGAAGAGGAGCAGCCGGGACTAGAAACTGGCGCCCATATGGGATGCCGGTGCTACAGGCGGAGGATTAACCAAGTGAGCCACAGCGCCGGCCCCAAACATTGCTTGATTGTTTGTCTTATAGACTTCAGGCTTAAGGAAGCTAGTAGTAAGAAAACAAGATGTATTAATTGTCTACTGCTGCATACCAATATTACCACAACTTGACATTTAACTCACAATTTATATGGGTTTGTAATCTGGGCATGACATAGCTTTTGCTGTCATAAGACCATAATGAGGGTGTTGGACAAGTCCTTATCTGGAGTTATTTTTATAACTAAATACTGGGGCTAGCACTGTGGTGTAGTAGGCTAACCTCTTTCTCCATGCTGGCATCCCATATGGACACCGGTTCTAGTCCCAACTGCTCCTCTTTTGATCCAGCTCTCTGCTTATGGCATGGGAAAGCAGTAGAACATGGCCCAAGTGCTTGGGCCCCTGTACTCATGTGGGGAGACCCAGAAGAAGCTCGTGGCTTTAGATCAGCCTAGCTTCAGCTGTTGTGGTCATTTGGGGAATGAACCAGCAGATGGAAAACCTTTCTGCCTCTCCCTCCCTCTCTCTCTTTAACTCTGCTTCAAATAAATAAATAATCTTTAAAAAATAATCAAATACTTTCTTAAAAGATTTATTTATTTGAAAGGCAGAGTTACAAGGAGAGAGGAAGAAACAGAGGGAGAGATGTTCATCTGCTGTTCTCTTCCCCAAAGTGGCTGTAAATGACTGAAGCTAGGCCAGCCTGAAGCCAGGAGCCAGGAACTTCATCCAGGTCTCCCACATAGGTGCTAGGGCCCTAGCATGTGGACTATTTTTCACTGCTTTCCCAGGCACATTAATAGGGAGCTAAATTGGAAGTGGAGCAGCCAGGACTTGAACCGTTGCCTATATGTGATACCAGCATTGCAGGTAGCAGCTCAACCCACTGTGCCACAAGGCTGGCCCTGGACTTTTTTTTTTAAGATTTTATTTTTTTTGAAAGAGTTACAGTGAGAGAGCAATCTTACATCCACTGATGGACTTTCCAGATGGTCACAATGGCCAGTACTGGGCGAGGCCAAAGCCAGGAGCTTCATCTGGTTCTCACATGCAGATGGCAGAGGTCCAAACACTTGAGCAATCTTCCACTGCTTTTCCCAGTCCATTATCAGAGAGCTGGATTGGGAGTGGAGCAGCCAGAACACAAACCAGCGCCTATATGGAATGCTAGCATTGCAGGTGGCAGCTTTACTCACCACACCACAGTGCCAGCCCCTATCTAGAGTTTTGGCTTGAGGAAAGATCTTCTTTACTTGGTTCTTGGCAGTGTTCACTCCTTCCAGCTATTGGACTGAGAGCTTCCATCTTTTTGCTAGTATTTAGCCAGAGGTAACTGTCATCACCTTGACACATTGGTGGATACGGCTGCTTGCTTCCTTATAGGGCAGCAGAGGGGAGAGAGACCAGTAATATGGGTACTGCGTTCTTATGTAATCACATGCATTCCGTCTATTGGTTAGAAGCAAATTCAAGGAGAGGGGAATCACAGAGGTGTGAACATCTGAAGGCAGGGAGCATCCTAAGTGTATCTTCATAGGAGGTATAAAATATAGGAGATAATATGCTTGGTATACTAGTATTACAGCACATACTTAAATAAAGGGAGCATAAATGCAAATATTGGGATAAAGTATTTGCTTCACTTTGGAGATTGAGCTACTTTACCACTAGGTGGTGGTATAGTCATTAGACTTAAGTAACTATAGTAACATTAAGTAATACTTATATATGAAGCTCTTTGCTCTTAATCTTTCTAATTAGGACTGAGGAGTGGGGTGCCTGCTGCAATGTTGAAAGTATACCAGAGGGCTACAATCAAGGGACAGAAGAATCAAAGGTCTGATATTTTCTATGGAAAAGAATTTTTACATTCTTGGCTTACAACATCATGACTTAAACTAATTAAGGTCACATGGTCCATTCTAACCATATGGAACTTAGGAAGAGTTGGTCATGTTTTCCTTTGTGGATACTAAAGATGTAAACCATGTGTTTAATTTCCTCCAAATTCTTATTCTCATGAAATTTTAGATTTTTCAAAGCAAACTCAGGGCACTCAAGAAATTTCAGAAGCTGTTCTCAAAGTAGTACACAAACACGGTATTTAGTTCATAGTCAATCTTGTGATGCTTTGATCATTTTTTCCATGTAAGAATATAATGCTTATCTCTATTCTAATCAAAGAAACTAGATTATGATCCTGGTCTATTAAAGTTGGAGAAATAAGAGCAATTTTACCATCTTGACTGCCTAAGATCAAGAGGGCCTTCAGTTTCAGCCTAGCAAATACTACTACAGCAATCTATGTATAACCCAAGTGCTATTAATTTTGGAATAATACTGAATATGGTTAAATTCTAAGAAAGCAGTAAAAGATGGTAGTTTCTTTGGAAATTGTAACAATTTCACCAAAAATAAAGTAAACCTTTCTGATATTTTCAAGTGATTTTAAGGTTTATACTTGTACCTCCGTGTGTATATCAAGATGACACTTGAAAAATAGAGTTGTTGATTTTCCTAGGTGTTGTTTCCCTTCTGCTATCTAAATGCTTTTAAATTATTTGCAATTTACTTCTTTAGTTTCCTGATTTTTAAAATACACAGTAAAATTTGTGCTATTATTTTAATAAAGAAAGGGAGATAGGAAGACAAGAACCTTAATTCTTCCTTACTCAAAGAAGAAATATTCAAGCTAAGGATGGTGAGTTTGCAGCATGATTATTTTTCTTTTAGTCTCCAGAAAATCCATCAAAGATGCTCTTCCCCTATAAGGTGCTCAAAGCCCTGGATCCAGAAATCTATCGTAATGTAGAATTTGATGTTTGGTTGGACAGCAGAAAAGGTAATAAAATATCACCAAGGTACTTTTGAATCTTGACAGAGCCAGGAGAAGTTTCTTATAAGACATGTTGACAACATATTGTTGTCAAAACCAATCTAGTACTTTTATTACTCGAGATATGATTTAAAGTTGGAAGGAAGCAAATAGGTTTAGAAATGGGGAGGAATCGTTTAGAATCTAATGCTTGTCTGGGGCTTCTTAAAGTATTAAGATTACTCTTAACTGATGAATGAATAGGTCAGACCCATTAACCAAATATGACCTACAACCTATTTTTGTGTGGTCTATGAGCTAAGAATGGTTACTTTTAAATGACAGAAAAATAAAATAACAGTATATTGTGACACAAAAATTATATAAAATTCAGATTTCATTGTTTATAAATAAAATATTTTTTTAACTTGAAAGAGAAACACAGATCTCCCCTCTGCTTATTCACTCTGCAGATACCTGTAACAGTTGGGGCTGGGCGGAGCTGGGAACTCAATTCAGGTCTCCCACATGGATGCCAGGGACTCAACTACTTGAGCCATCACTTGTTGACTCAGAGGCTGAGGGATCAGGAATGGAACCAGGACTTGAATCCAGGCACTCTGACATGGGATGTGGGTATTCCAAGCAGTGTCTTAATCACTATGCTGAATGTTGCCCCTAAAGTTTTACAGTGGAGTTGAATAGTTCTGACAGTTTCTTAATCTCTGGCTCATTACACAAAAAGCTTGCTAACCCTTGAAATAGATAATTGTATTCTTCTTATAAGGTAACTAAATTGATCAAACTATACCTTAAAGTACTGCTTCCAGGTTAATCCTTTAAGGTTTCACATTCATCTTCTTGAACTTCAGTGTACCTAGACATAATCTAGAAGGTGTTAAGACCTCATGTTGGTAATTTTAAAAGTCTGTTTTAAAGAAACTGTATAGTGGCTGGAGTTATGGGACTGTGAGTTAAATTGCCACTGCCTTCAATGCCAGCATCCCGTATGGGTGCCAATTCCAGTCCTGGCTGTTCCACTTCAAATACAGATCACTGCTAATACCCCTGGGAAAAAATGAGAAGATGGCCCAAGGGCTTGGGGCCCTGCCACTCACATGAGAGACCCTAATGAAGCTCCTGGTTTCAGCCTGGCTCAGCCCTGGTCACAGCAGCCATTTGGGGAGTGACCTGGCAGATAAATTGATGGATCTTGTTTTCTCTCTTCCTCTCTCTCTCTCCCTTTCAAATAAGTCTTTAAAATAAAAAAAAGTTGTATAATGTTACTTTCAAATTGTACCTTAATTAATGTTTGATCAACTCTAAGATTATATCTGAAATTCTAATTATTTGTATTTTAAAGTACAAAACTGTTCTGGTAAGTCACTTTACATTGACCACAGAAATAACATCTGAAGAGTGATAGAATGGCCCTTTCAGTGTTCCCCACCCCAAATTTTAATTTATAGTGGTAGCATTGTCAAATGCACTATGGTAAAAGTAAATTAGGAAATTAAGTGATGTAACATAGGAATGTTAACCAATTCAGTTGAGTTTCAATCTTTGTTTTCTTTCAAATAGAACTTCAAAAATCTAATTACATGGAATATGCTGGGAGGCAGTACTATTTGGGAGACAAGTGCCAGGTTAGTTCTTTGAAAGAATCAATTTATTTCTCCAGGGTTGGACTTTTAGTCATTCATAAGTTGAGCAAGACTTATTTACAAAATGCTAGCAAAATGTTGTTGATGTTTGTATTAAATTTTAACAACAAACTTCTGTGGTTTGATATAACTCTTTCATTATGTACAACCTCCATTGTCTCAGACGGGCAGTGTTGTTATCAATTACTTTACAGAGTAAATACTGAACTCCCTTTGGAGGAGAGTGATATTTTTGTTTGATAGAAACCAGATCTGTCAATAGACTTGAGACTAGAAGCATTCTTACTATCTCTTCTCTCTTTTAGGTTCGCTTGGAATCAAGTGGAAGATACTATAATGCTCATATTCAGGAAGTTGGAAATGAAAACAATTCTGTAACAGTCTTCATTGAAGAACTGGCAGAAAAGTAAGAGTATAACAATGTGTTGAATTACTAAAATCTTTGGATCCTGATAGCTTTTCATAATATTAGCTTGAGAATAGGATGCTAGTAAGAAACCAGAGTTATATTTGGTACTTGCCTAAGATGTCATCTTGAATTACAAAAAGCATATGTTGAAGTAGGAAATAACAGCATAAGTACCACTTATGTATAAGTTTCCAAATCTTAGGTACTAACCAACTCATGAGAAAGATTAAATTAAGTACAAGAAAATTATGGTTGAAAACCGTTCATAGTAATTGGAAAGGAGTTTTGCCAACTGAGCCTCTGCCAGTATCAAGATAAGCTAGACCAGTCCTTCTGAAACTACCATATACTAGAATTACCTAGAAAGCTTATGAAAACACAGATTGGTGAGCTCAATCCCCAGTGTTTCTGATTTAGTAAGTCTGGAGTAGTATCTAAGTATTTGAACTTCTAACATATTTCCAGGTGATGCTAATGCAGTTGGCTCACTTTAAGAACCATTAATTGAGGCTACATTGCCCTAACGATCAAAGAAATTTCAGCAGTTTAAAACAAGAAAGGTAATTTCTGTCTCATTTAGCATGTCCATAGTGGGTCCAATAGTGGCTCTTTTCTGATATGTGCTTCTGTAAGCACAGGCAGGGAAAGAAATGAGAGTGTGACAAACCAGCTGCTGATCCTTATAACTTCTCATACATTACTGACCAAAGTTTTACCTAGTGAAGTCTGATGTCAGTGGGGTGGTGAAATAAAATCCTTCTCTAAGAAGGAGCAGCAAATGTTTGAACTAATACAGTCTACCACAGTCTTCTGGATATAAGATACAAGCTACACACATTTTGAAGCTTTACAAACTAGTCTTAGGTTTTCTAACCTAAAAGAAAAGAAAAAAAAATGAAATAGGAAAGCTAATGTCAGTAAGTTTAAATAGAATACACTTTAAAATGTAGCAGGAGGTGTAAAACATGCATATTGAATGAGAGGTAAGTCTGAGTTACAGTGGCTTCATGGTGGTACTTCTGATTTTAAGGCATGTTGTTCCGCTGGCTAACCTAAAAGCAGTTACCCAAGTGCCACCTGTTCCTGCCTGGAATGCTATGCCCAGTCGGAAAGGAAGAGGTTACCAGAAAATGCCTGGGGGCTATGTTCCAGAAATGGGTTTGTATACTAAAGGCTTTTATTTTTCCTTTCTTTTGGACCTTTTTCTTATGTTGTAGGGTTTTTTTTTTATTTATTTATTTATTCTAGGGTAAAGTTTTTCAGCCTCGGCACTATGGACATTTTGGGATGGATAATACTTCATTGTGGGGTGATTCGAAGCATCCCTTGCTTCTACACACTAGATGTCAGTAGCACACTCTGCCTCTGATTATGACAACCAGGAATGTCTCCAGACATTCCAAATATACCTTGAGGGAGGAAGGGGAAAATTTTTTCCTCGTTGAAAACCACTGTTCTAGGAGACTTTGTGAAACTTAAGCTGGTGTACATTTTAGACTGCAAAACTTGAGGGGGAAATTTCTCAAAGAACTAAGAAAGTACTTTCTAAGAAGCAGCCAAAGATACTAACAGGCATAATTTCTTTTTTTAAAAAGATTTATTTATTTATTTAAAAGTCAGAGTTACATAGAGAGGAAAGGAGAGGCAGAGAAAGAGAGATCTTCCATCCGTAGCTTCACTCCTCAATTGGCTGCAATGGTCGGGGCTGCACCAATTCGAAGCCAGGAGTTTCTTCTGGGTCTCCCACGTGGGTGCAAGGGGCCCAAGTAACTTGGGCCATCTTCAACTGTTTCCCAGGTCATAGCAGAGAGCTGGATAGGAAATGGAGCAGCCAGGACTTGAACCGACACCCATATGAGATGCTAGCACTGCAGATGGCAGGCGGCTTTACCCGCTATGCCGCAGTGCTGGCCCCAGCATAATTTCTTGTAAAATAGTGATGTAGGTGACTGGATGACTTAATATTTTGAATTCAGTGCGGCCTATAAAGGTAACACTGAACTACTCATTGGTATAGAAATTATCTGCTGGTTTTGCTATTCTAAATGGAAGACTTCGGTATATCCTTGAAAGATACAAAAATGTTCTCCCTGTATTTGATTTATTCCTCATTAAAGCTACTGAAACTTTAAGGCAGCATGGGGGTTAGGGGATGCTAGATGTATTGCTTTGGCTATGAAGCTTATTTAGTACTTCTTTGTATGCCTGAAAGCTATGGTAGAGATGGACATGAAGCAGCGGAAGAAAATATTCAAGAAAGTTCGAGGAAAAGAGGTTTATATGACAATGGCTTACAGCAGAGGAGACCCCCTCTTTCCGGCCAGACTTCAGCATAGCATGCATTATGGGCATGAGCCTCCATTGCACTACTCACAGGCAGCTGGCAATGTTATGCCTAATGAACATTTTCATCCTCAATATTCATCTCCAAGACAAGGTCGGGGATGTGGGATGCCTAGGTAAGACTTTCAAGATAATATATGTCCTGTTTAGGTCTTAGAATTTTCTAATACCTGCATGGAATTATAGTAGAATTGAAAAAAAATCTGAATAATTCTCTGCCTAAAGAGAGCATGGAAGATAGAACTTCTGTACAGTTAAATTATTGTCAAATGAAGTTGTTGGCATTTTTGCATCTCATAGTCTAGGAAAAGGTAAAGCTGTTGAAGAGATGCTAGAAGATAAAATGTCATGAAGATGAATGTCCATGTGATATATGCCACTGTATCCATTAGTAATGGATATGCCTTATGCCAGTATGTTGGAAAGAGCAAATCTTGTTAGTTGGATGTTTTTAGAAAGGTGTTTTACTTCTTCTTAATTTCAACAATGACTACTCAGGCATAAGTGAGTAAAGAGTTGTATTTTTCCTTTCCGTTTATTCTTAGGGATTCATCTCACTTTATCAACAGGCAAAACATGCCAGGCCCTAAAGTTGGTTTTTATTCTGGCCCAGGAAAAAGGTGCTGCCAGAACTATGATAACTTCTCCTATAGATCTCGGTAAGTATTTTAAAAGAGTTGGAAGTCAGAAAAAAATAAATGGTGAAGTCTGGTTTCGTTGCTGAGCAATGATAATATAGACTAAAAAGTGTTAACTTCAGATATTTGAAGTGTTACTTAGAAATGGGAAACAAGTTACTGCCATATTTTCTCATTTTTCCTTTTTCATTCTCTAAACTACTTAAGCTCCTTTAGACGTAGTCACCGCCAGATGCATTGTATGAATAAGAACTTCCAATATGGCTTTGTCCCAGAAAACGGACAGATGCCCAGGAGCTTGGAAGAAACTGTTACTTTTTATGAAGTGGAAGAAGGGGGCGAGACTGCTTATCCAGCTTTACCTGTAAGTGGTCAAAGCTTTACTCATAAAGCTGTTTAGTTTTTTTTTCTTTATAAGTAAAGACAATGTGGATAAATTTTAGCTTTTTGTATGAGCAACCAAATAATGACTTTTCTGAAGAATACAAGTTTTCATCTTAGAGCTTTCAAAGAGAAAAACTTTTTAAGCTGTTTGTAGAGAATGGGCTAGAAATAGACACATAATCTTATATATATGCATATACATAGATACATGTATACATGTATGTATATACTTATGTTTTCTATTGATCATTAATTTTAAAATACACTTAAAACATGTACTTATAGAATTCTCTGACAATAGCGATTCACATTGTTACTCTTTGTTACTAATTGCCTTTCAGAATATCCTCTTTTCTTTTCTGACTATACAAAGAATACACTTGTGTTTCTTTTTGATACAGAATCATGGCGGTCCCTCTACAATGGTTCCTGCTAATTCAGGATACTGTGTTGCAAGGCGAGGACATAGTACAGGCAAACAGCCTTTGAATGCAGAAGAGAATAATGGTCAGGGTGATAGTGGTGAGTCAATGTTCAATGTTTTTTAAAAGAGGATTCTTAGGGTATTTTCACATCAGGGTTGTGAAGTAGACCAAAAATTTGGGTCTAGGGTCTTGTCTTTGTTCTAGTAGTTTATTTTGGAAATGTTTTAAGGCCTTGTCCCAGAACCTGCTGGAGTTTGGAAGATGTCCTGGTAATTCTCAGAAGGACAGGCTTTTATTTCAGTAGGCCATTATATTGTTATAACTAATTTCTAGGTCTTTACATAGGACTTTGGTGAGTTTTATTGGTGAGATATCAGGATGGAAAACCTGTTTCTTATTAGTAAGGTACTATTCATAGTTCCCCTTAGCATTTGTTTAACTACTTTGACCTTTTCATATGACTAGCTGTTATTTTACAAGACTGCTATGGAGTGTCTCCTCACTCACAGTTTAGTTGACCTATACACAGTACTATTTATTGAATCCTATGTGACATCCATTTTAATAGGCTTATTTATACTTTAATATCATTATTTCTGTACTCTTTTAAGGAATGCAATATTCCTATTTTATCTGTGAGGAAATGTGAGATTCAAATGACATGGCCATGGCCATGATCATACTCTTGGTAAATGGTAGAGGTGTGTTTATATAACAACTTTATTAAGATACAACTTTTTACCTATTTAATGTGTATAATTCAGTGTTTTTATTACATTCAGAATTGCATAGCCATCACCATAATTAATATTATAGCATTTTTATTACCCCAGAGAGAAACTTAGTGCCCATCAGCACCTATTCCCCACATCATGTAACCACCCCTGTTCCCAGCCATTAGTAAACATCAGTATGTTTTCTGTCTCTATGGACTTACTTATTCTGGCCTTTTTAGATAGTATGAGGGTCTTCATAAAAGCTCATGGAAAATATGCATTATCTTTAGTTTTTTTTTTTCCATGAACTTTTTAAAGTAGTGGCTCTATGTGACTGCAGAGATAGATTTTGGACTCAGGTGTATCTGACTTTAAAGCATACACACATAACATACATATGCATATATGAATGCTCTTAACAGATGTCATATTGCCTCCTACTAGGAGTATGCTTATTTTTTGCCATTTCACTAGTAAATGATATATGCCTACTGAAACTGTTCTGGAAGATTGGATGACGTAAGGCAGTGTGAGACATTCTGAATGACTTGACTTCAGTATGTTTCTTGTTTTATAATATTCCTCCTTCTACTATCATGTAGAAGAAAATACAGTAGATATTTCTAGGAACTTAATGAGAATCAAAAATACAGCACCAGTCCAATTTGTGAAAATGTTATGCACGTGTGTGTATGCATGTGCGTAAGGATGCTTCCTCTTTGTTTTTTTTTTTTTTCTTCTTATCCCTGTGGGTAACTTCAGATAAACTGCTCACCCATTGTGGCACATTTAAAGTGACCAGATCTTTGTTCTCACCTTCAGTTCAGATTGGTAGAGTTTTATTTGGTAGAAAACTATCCTTACTCTGCATCTCAATAGTACAGAGATCTTAAAGTACTTCAATCTATTGAGCCTTCCTTTCAGGAAAAATGGTACTACATGTATTACTGGCATGAAAAAGGCATAAAATATATAAGTCATAGCTTATTCCTTTATTATCCACCTCAGGAAACTGAGTTATACTAAGATTATGCTCAACATTTGAGTTGACGGTAATCTATACTATATGTCAAAAATTCTAAATTTTTTTCACTCTTGTTAACCCTACTCAAAACCCATATAAGCTAGATACTATTATCCATTTTACAGTGAAGAAATTGAGGTACAAATATTAAATAGCTTGCCTAAAGTCATGTAGCTAACTAGGATTCAAATTCAGGCAGTCCTAGCTCCAGGCCCTTTGTACTGCTACACTGTACTGCCTCCCTAGAAGCACTGAACACAGCTGGGTTTTTTACCTCTACCTGAACTCTTACAAGCTAAGAGAATTTTCAGGAGAAATTTGTGTTGTTTATTGCTGGTCTTTGGCTTCAGTATCTGTCAACAAGTATGAAAGCTCAAATGACTTCTAAGGATGTATGGAGTTTAGTTTTGAACATATAACCATAAAACTTAGGAAAAAATTTAAAAAGTGAAAAAACAACTTAGGAAAATCAAGTGTTGGCCATTTTGCTTTCTCAAGCTAATAAAAACTATAAATATACTTCTGTCTTTTTTTTTCTAGGGGTATATCATGAAGAATATCTTTATCCTTCAGGTCAGTGAGATATAGATATAATGACAATCGTCACTATTTATGGGATTTCAAATGATAAAATAATGCTCATATTTTACTTTACTTTGGCTGTATTCTCTAGAGCCAGACTATGAAACTTCAGGTGTTTACAGCACAACTGCATCTACAGCAAACTTGGTAGGTACTTAATAATGGCAAACACTGAGCCATATGTACTAGGGCACTATTCTAGGAGCTATGCATATAAATATATTCAAATCCATGAGGCAATTAGTATCATTCTGATTTTGTAGATATAGAAATTAAATAACTCATCCAATATCATACTCAAATTCTGAAATTAGGGATTAATTTAGGGATATTTAATTTAATTAAGGGATATTCCTAATATTTGTTGTTAGTAGAAGAGGAAATTCTAACATTGGCAGTGATGATTTTTAGAGGATTTTATTATTTTTTATCAGTTAAAATGAAAAATCTCAGTCATTTAATACAGCAAAAATTTGCTTCTTGGTTATGCTACATGTCCAGCAGAGGTCTACAAGGACTTAGTGACACAGAGTGATGGGTGCTGCATCTCTTGATTGCCAAAGTGGGTAATAAAAGTGGGTAAATGGTACACTGACTCCTAGAGCTTCTATCAGAGGTGACACATGGCACTTTGTTTTCTACTGGCCAGAGCAGATCCACCTGAAAACTCTAATTTATTTGTTCTTGGAAGGCAAAATGTTGACAGCATTAAGGACTTACAGTATTGAACTAGTTCTCCCTTTCCATCCCACAGGCAAAATACTTGTTTCTACCCCCAGAAGAGACAGCCTAAAATTTCCATTCAGTGTAATCAAACTTAAAGCCCAGGATTTCTGGGTAATTTGTTAAACTCTTTATGTTGGATCCAAATATCTCTCCTCTTTATGCTGAGGCCTAAAGCAAAAGTTTTACTGTGCCCACCTATATCCAGGCTTTAGTTACAAAACAGGGGCTAAAATATTGCAATGAAAATCCCTAGAAAGGAAGAAAATGGTAGAAACATAGTTACTGTCCCATAGCAATTCTGAAATCTTCATAGGCAAACATTATGAACAGCGCCAACCAATAAATGGGGAACTATTCATTGGTTCATTGTTTCTGGTATCTTTTGGTGGTTCCAAGGCTCTTCTTTCCTTGGCCATATTTGAAATAGGCATTGGAGAATGATTATTCCCTGGCAATTGAGAAGCTTTTTCAGCCTGCTTCTTACAGAAAATGGGGGCCCCAGGCATTTTTTTTAAGAGTCATTTATTTTTTTCAAATTTTTATTAATATAAAGATAACTGATTTCATGTATGCCATAGGTACAATTCTAGGAAGATAACTATACTTCTCTCCCTTCTCCAATCTCCCTCCTTTCTTCCTTTCTTTTTTCCTCTTTAATTTTTGCAGGAACATAATTTAAGTCCACTGTATAATCAGGCATAATGCACCACTAACCATAATGTTCAACAAGTAATTTAAAGAACACAGATCCAATTCCATGTCCTTCTTCATGATAGCTCCACATTGTATTTGGTTACTTTAACCAATCAATTCTCAATTGCCAAATTCATGAACAAATTTGTTTACAATGTTTATAAAATAAGATAGAAGTTTGTGTTTTTTTTTTCTTAAATAAAGTCCACAGTTCCCCTAGGCAGCTCATGTCAAGAGCCTCGGGTGGTCACTGACGTCATATATGAGTGTTAATTGTTAAATTAACAACGGGAGTCACTGAGCACTAATTCCCCATGCAGGACTTCTGTCCTCAATGAGTTGCATTTATGAGAGTTAACTGTAAAACTAGTTCTCAAACTGTGCGTGTGTATGTGGGCAATTGTTGAAATCTTTACTTAGTATAAAGTTGGTCTTCTGTGTACAAAGTTAATTGAAAATAAATCTTAATGGAGATTGGGACTGGTAAGGGGAGAGGGAGGAGGAGGAAGGGTGAGAGCAAGGGTTGGAGGGCGGGTATGATGAGAAGAATAACTATATTCCTAAAGTTTTACTTATGAAATTTGTATTCCTTAAAAAATAAATACAAAAAAAAGACCACAGTTCTACAGGTGTATAAACAAGGGCTAGAAACAATGATCAAATCACAAGATATTTGGTTCCTATACTTTTTTTTATATTCTGTGTTAACTACTACATGTAAGCAAAAACATACTTGCTGGCTTATCTAAGCATAATAGTTTCTAGTTGCTTCCATTTTATTGCCAAAGATAGGACTTCATTCTTTTTTTAAGACTGAGTAGTATTCCATAGTGTGTATATACATTTTCTTTATCCATTCATCAGTTGATGGACATCTAGGTTGATTCCATATCTTAGCTATTGTGAATTGATCCATAATAAACATGTAATAAACAAATAACTCATATGCTGCTTTTATATCCTTTGGGTAAATTCTCAGGAGTGGGATGGCTGGGTCATATGAGAGAGCCATTTTCACATTTCTGAGGAGTCTCCATAATGTCTTCCATAATGTTATACCAACAGTGTCTTAGGGTACCTTTATCCCCACACTCTCCCCAGCAGTTACTTTTTTTTTTTATTTTTGGATGATAGGCATTCGAACTAGGGTAAGGTGAAACCTCATTGCGGTTTTTGCATTTCCCTGATGGCTAGTAATCCTGAGCATGTTTTCATATGTCTGTTGGCCATTTGTATTTTATCCCTTAAAAAATGCCTGTTCATATCCATTGCCCATTTCTTGATTGTTTTATTATTGTCGAGTTTCTTGAGCTCTTTATAGATTGTAAATACTAATCCTTTATCAGTTGCATAGTTTGAAAATATTTTCTCCTATTCTGTGTTGCCTCTTCACTTTGTTGCATGTTCCCTTTTGCAGTGAAGAAGCTCCTTAACTTGATGTAATACCATTTGTCAATTTTTGCTTTTATTGCCTGGTCTTCTGGAGTCTTTTCCAAGAAATCTTTTGTCATATCTTGCATAAATACCCCTTATGTTTTCCTCTAGTGGTTTGATGGTAAAAAATTGTAGATTTAGATTCTTGATCCATTGCGAGTTGATTTTTGCATAAGGTGTCTTGTTTCATACTTCTGCATGCGTAGATCCAATTTTCCCAACACCTTTCGTTGAATAGACTATCCTTTCTCTAGGGATTGATTTTAGCTTGTTTGTCAAAGATTAGTTGATTGAGCTTGTAGTTGATTGTAGTTAATGGTGAGTCCAAGGGTGGTTTTTATCTCAGCTGAATGGTTTTTAGTTCTGGCTTATAGTTTCTTTGAGTAATTCATTTATCAGTTTGATCTTTTACAGTTTAAGATCAAAAACAGTTGCTTCTTCTACCCTAAGAGTTCCTGTATGCAAAGACTCTCTATTCCCTTTTATTCCTGCCTGCAATCGGCTAATTCTTACACATGTCTGTCTTCAGAACTTTCCTAGAAAATCAGTATTATGAAAAACTACATGGATTTCAGAATTTGTTATACCAAAAGACCTTTAAGTTCCATTTCCACTTTTTGAAGTATTCTCATATCTTGCTAAACTTTGCCACCAGTAGTCAAAACACAGTGTTAACATTCAATTTTCTAAGTCTCTTTTCCTAAGAGCTATGCATTCACAATCTCAGTTAGATTTTGGGTACAACACATACTCTTAGTTACATCTGTTTTACTCAAATTAAGTTATGCTGTCAAATAGCCCTCAAAATCCCAAAGGCTTATCACCAGAAAAGTTGTTGCTGCCAATGTTATATGTCCAGTGCAGGATGTAGCAGGTATCTGTTCTTCATGATCCTCAGGGACGCAGGCTGATGGATGTGTACTTTCACAATCACTTCAGTAGTTCAAAGATACAGAAATTGAACACCAGCAGTTAACCTTTCTGCTTATATTTCAGTGTCCAAACAAGTCACCTGGCAATACTTAATTTTATTTGGGGCTGGAAAGGACCATCCCACTAGAAACTCAAAATGAGAACTGGAATATTTTTTAAGTACTTACTAATAATTACCCTCTGTTCTCTAATTAGGTTTATACTTAACCTTGGCAGCTTTCTGTAATTTTTTTTTCTTTTTTTTACTATTTAGGCAATTCATCTTAGGAAGGAGAAAAAAACTCTGATATGTAATTATTTTCTCCTCCTTTGTTCTCTTACTTTGCACCTTTTAAAGAAACAGTTTTTCCTCCACCTCACCATTACTGTTCTCATATCACATGCTTTTATACCTGCTTTTGAAATAGCCATTCAAGTGAAAATGGTAGTTAAAAATCTAGCCATTAAGCATGCTAATACTAGGTACTTTCTTTTGTTTTTAATTTCATTTTTCACATGTTCCTTTTTCTTCTCAATTTGCTTTATCATAGCCTACCATAGCCTACAGTCTCTTCATGATGTTCCCCATGCCCACCCGCCCCCCCAAGCTGCCAAATCCATAGCAAATTTCTAAAGATTTTTTTCATATTATTCTGAGGGATGGAAGCCTAATATAGGATTTGAATAAATGTTTCTAGGTACAGAGCCTTCCAGGAGACCATAAACATTTATTCCATGTTCATCGCTCAACTAAATCCTTCTCCATAGTTGTTTAACACCCGCACAGGGCCTTCTGAGCTAGGGTAAATGTTTGTCTTTAGGCAGGTGCTTTGGCTGTACTTGAACACAAACTTTGGAAATGAGCCATCTTGTTAAGTGGGGCTCCTTTTCACAGTATGGTTCCTGTTGTTTCCTGTGATTGTTTCCCTGATTCTTTCTGCATATTGACCAGTATTACCAGTTTCTCCTGTGAGAGTTTTTGCTGCCATCATAGTCTCTCTTACATGAATTTGAGGCCTTCAAAACCATCTTTACTTTTATAAAGATAAGCTCTTCAGCCCAAGGGAAGTAGTATTTGGATCCTACTACATCTTGCTTAGATAAGATGCAGTCGTGAGGCGGGCACTGTGGCATGGCAAGTGAAGCTGCTGCCTGCAGTGCTGGCATCCCATGTGGGCACTGGTTCGAGTCCCGGCTGTTCCACTTCCAATCCAGCTCATTGCTGATGCTCTTGGGAAAGCAATGGAGGATGGCCCGAATGCTTGGGCCCTTACACCCACATGGGAGACCCAGAGGAAGTTCCTGGTTCCTGACTCCAGATCAGCCCAGCTCCAGCTATTGGGTCAATTTGCAAAGTGAACCAACAGATGGAAGATTAATTCATTCATTCTCTCTCTCTCTCTCTCTCTCTCTCTCTTCCTTTCAAATAAATAAATTAATCTTTAAAAAAGATGCAGTCAGCTAGCCCATCCTTGTCCCAAGCTACATTATGAGATAGAATAGAGTCCTTTAGCAAAACTATTGATGGTTCTACTTCTAAAGCAAGAAAGCCTACTGAGAAAGGGTTAAAATTTCAGTTAGATTTTAGAATCTGCCTTGGGACTAGAGTTATGTGATCAGGATCTCGGTAGGTAGGTAACAAAACAGTCACCCAAATCAGGCTCTAGAGTGACACCTTTTAGAGCAGTATTACCTATCACTTTCAAATTTGCATTATTTCAGGACAGATCACTTTCATTTGATTTTATATGTTAAGCAGATCTTTTATTGATGTGAGGTTTGGTTTCTTGATTTCACTTTATTCAGTTGTATTTCTGTATTCCTTAAAGTCTCTTCAGGACAGAAGGCCATGTTCTGTACCTCCTCAGGATGCAGTTACCTCATTCAGCTACCCCCAAAAGGTAATCTGTTATCAAATCATTACAGTGATCTGAACAGAGAAAAATTATTTTCTTTTATCTCTGTAATAGTTCAAACAGCTGATTGTGTTTTAATATTATTAATACCTTGTGGTACCTGACACAGTGATTGTGTAAATTCATTCAATAAAATTGATTAAGAATCTACTGTGTTCCAGACACTGTTCTATGTGCTGGCATTAGACTACTCATAGTCAACCTACTGTGAACCTCTTCTGTGATGAATGAGTTAATATAAATTACCTGTCAGATCTATTTTACTGAAGCTTAAGTTTAAAGTTCTCCTGTGGAATAAGGAGTCAGCATAAAAAGATAACTGGAACCCTAGGAGTAAATAGTCATCCTGGGAAGTGCAAGAGATTGAGAAAAGAATCTAGAACAGAGTATGTGAGTCGACAAATTTTACAAAATGGGTAGAGAAGGAACAGTCGGGGGGAGGAAAAGTAGGAAATTGTATTAATCTGGAAGCCCCTGGAAAAGAGAGTTTCAAGGAGCAGTCAAGTATCAGTTGCTGCTAAAAAGTCAAGCAACATAAGGATTAATAAGTCTATTATGGTTTGTTGCCATGGAGACTACTGATGACTTTGAAAGCAGTTTTGGAAAACCAGAGAGGGTAAGGGTAGTAGGCACATTTCCGTGGGTGGTAAGGAAATGGAACTGACAGTGAGGACAGTGTGTTCAAGAAGAGTCTTGCCATTTATTTATTATCTCTGCACAAACTTGGACTGGATGCTGTGGGAAAGTAGTCTGTGTCATAAACAGAAAAAAACTTGTAGTCCCATGAAGTTACCAAATATGCAAAGCACCTTTCCTGTTTAAAAAGTGTGTGATTATTTTAAAAAATGTGACAAACTGGATATGTATCACAAATCTCTGTAACCATATACAGGAAACTCATAGATTATCTGTTTGGGGAAGAGGTAGTGAGGCAAGTAGAATACAGGTTGGAAGGAAACTTTTCATTGTATACAATTTGATACTTGATTTGTGAATCTCATTTATATATTTTCATGAAAATAATAGATTTAGAAGTTAAAGCGTTTGGAGCCAGTGTTGTCCCATAGCAGATTCAGCCACTGCCTGTAATACTGGCATTCAAGTAGGCACTGGTTCAAGTCCTGACTGCTCCACTTCCTATCCAGCTCCCTGCTAGTGTGCCTGGGAAAGCAGCTGAGGACAGCCAAAGTGCTTGGGCTCCTATACCCATGTGGGAGACCTGGATGAAGCTCCTCTCTTCAACCTGGCCTAGCCCTGGCTGTTGCAGTCATCTGGGGAATGAACCAGTGGATGGAAGATCTCTCTGTGTGACTTTTCCCCTCTCTCTGTGTGTAACTGTGCCATTCAAATAAATAAAATCATAAAAAGTTAAAGCTTTCAAATGAATCTGGGATCTTCTAAAAGAAATAACCTTCCTACATAGCATTTATGTGAGATGAACTTCTTAGTCATTTAGTTATCAAAATTATATCCTGAATTTTAGGATTAGATAAGGAACTAAAATTAGTTTGAGAAACCAAACTTAAGAGTTCTGAACTTTTTCTGCACTTATAGGAGATGGGAAATTCTCCAGTACTTGCAGCTTCCTGTGCCAATAATGTTCCAGCTCCAGTTTTATCTAACTGTACAGCAGCTGATCAAGCTAGTAGTACCGCTTCAGTTTCCTCACAGAATACTGTACCACCTCTATATGTATCTACACCTATACGAGGTAGACCAGGTAGGTTACTAATGGTTGTTTTCCTATTTAAGAACATATGCACGCAACTATTACAGTGATTGGATAGGATCATTTTAATTGCCAGAATTAAATTTATTAGTAAACTTTGTCATTGAGGAATTCATGATATGAGAGTCAGAGTTTCAATTTTTTCTTGCAGATTTGGCAAACAATTTAATAACATTTTGTACTTATCATTTTTCTTTTCTTTTTTTTAAACTTATATTTAATAAATATAAATTTCCAAAGTACAGCTTTGGGATTACAGTGGCTTTTTGCCTCCATAACCTCCCTCCCACGCGCAACCATCCCATCTCCCACTCCCTCTCCCATCCCATATCAATTATCTTTATATACAGAAGATCAATTTAGTATATACTAAGATTTCAACAGACTGCATCCACACAGAAGTACAAAGAATAAAGTACTGTTTGACTACTAGTTATGCCGTTAATTCACATAGTACAACACATTAAGGACAGAGATCCTACATGGGGAGTAAGTGCACAGTGATTCCCGTTGTTGATTTAACAATTGACACTCTTGTTTATGGCATCAGTAATCACCTGAGGCTCTTCTCATGCGTTGCAATGGTTATGGAAGCCTTTTGAGTTTGCCAACTCTGCTCTTATTTAAACAAGGCCATAGTCAAAGCAGAAGTTCTCTCCTCCCTTCAGAGAAAGGTACCTCCTCCTTTGATGGCCCATTCTTTCCGCTGGGATCTCACAGAGATCTTTCATTTAGGTCATTTTTTTTTTTTTTGCCAGAGTGTCTTGGCTTTCCGTGCATGAAATACTCTCGTGGACTTTTTAGCTGGATCCGAATGCCTTAAGGGCTGATTCTGAGGCCAGAGTGCTGTTCAGGACATCTGCCATTCTATGAGTCTGCTGTGTATCCCGCTTCCCATGTTGGATTCTTGGGCATTTAGGTTGATTCCAAGTCTTAGCTATTGTGAATTGAGCTGCAATGAACATTGAGTTGCAGACAGCTTTTTTATTTGCCAATTTAATTTCCTTTGGGTAAATTCCAAGGAGTGGGATGGGGGTTTTATGATAGGGTTATATTCAGGTTTCTGAGGAATTTCCAAACTGACTTCCATAGTGGCTTTACCAATTTGCATTCCCACCAACAGTGGGTTAGTGTCCTTTTTTCCCCACATCCTCACCAGCATCTGTTGTTGGTAGATTTCTGTATGTGAGCTATTTAACCGGGGTGAGGTGAAACCTCATTGTGGTTTTGATTTGCATTTTCCTGATGGATGGTGATCCTGAACATTTTTTCATGTGTCTGTTGGCCATTTGGATTTCCTCTTTTGAAAAATGTCTATTGAGGTCCTTGGCCCATCTCTTAAATGGGTTGTTTGTTTTGTTATAGTAGAGTTTCTTGATCACTTTGTGGATTCTGGTTATTAATCCTTTATCTGTTGCATAGTTTGCAAATATTTTTTTCCATTCTGTCGGTTGCCTCTTCACTCTCCTGACTGTTTCTTTTGCAGTACAGAAACTTGCCATTTGATGTAATCCCAATTGTTAATTTTAGCTTTTACTGCCTGTGCTTCTGGGGTCTTTTCCAAGAAGTCTTTGCCTGTGCCTATATCTTGTAGGGTTTCTCCAATGTTCTCTAATAACTTGATGGTGTCGGGTTGTAGATTTAGATCTTTAATCCATGTTGAGTGGATTTTTGTATAAGGTGAAAGGTAGGGGTCTTGCTTCATGCTTTTGTGTGTGGAAATCCAGTTTTCCCAGCACCATTTTTTGAATAGACTGTTGTGGGGAGCAACTGGGAGCAACTCGGACTAGACTAAGTTACTGGAATTAAGACTTATTCTATGCATCTGCTCTCCCACAATATGGCGCTGGGAGAGGAGGAAACAGCTTCTACACAGCTGCCTCCAGTTCAACCAAATAACAGCAGGACCTGCTCCTGATTGGAGGAGAGCAGCGTACTCGGCGTGTGGGTAGCAGAGTTGGGATTGGTGGAAGAGGACTATAAAGGAGGAGAGAGACAACATGCACCAGGAACATCTAAGGGGAACATCTATCTGAAGGAACACCTGTGCAGCCCCCCGAGAGAGCCGGCCGGCGGTGTGCCGCTCCCCCGCGGAAGTGGGGAAAGTGGCAGGGGGAACCGCCCTTCCACGGAGGTAGAAGGGACGGTAGCCAACACGGGAAGAACCAGCAGCAAACCCGGGGAGGGCTGAGCAGACAAAAGAACAGTGCAGGGTCCTGTGTCGTTCCTCCACGAAGAGGGGGAGCGACAGACTGTCCTTGCTCCAGGAATTGGTTTTAGATCCTTGATCAAATATAAATTGGCTATAGATGTTTGGATTGATTTCTGGTGTTTCTATTCTGTTCCATTGGTCTGTCCATCTGTTTCTGTACCAGTATCATACTATTTTGATAACAACTGCCCTGTAGTATGTCCTGAAATCGGGTATTGTGATGCCTCCAGCTTTGTTTTTGTTGTACAAGATTGCTTTAGCTATTCGAGGTCTCCTGTGTCTCCATATGAATTTCAGCATCATTTTTTCCAGATCTGAGAAGAATGTCTTTGCTATTTTGATTGGTATCGCATTGAATCTATAAATCGCTGTTGGGAGAATGGACATTTTGATGATGTTGATTCTTCCAATCCACGAGCATGGAAGATGTTTCCATTTTTTGGTATCCTCTTCTATTTCTTTAAGATTTTGTAATTCTCATTGTAGAGATCTTTAATGTCCTTGGTTAAGTTTATTTGATAGTATTTGATTGTTTTTGTAGCTATTGTGAATGGGATTGATCTTAGAAGTTCTTTCTCAGCTGTGGCATTGCCAGTGTATGCAAAGGCTGTTGATTTTTGTGCATTGATTTTATATCCTGCTGCTTTGCCAAATTCTTCTATGATTTCCAATAGTCTCTTAGTAGAGTTCTTTGGATCCCCTAAATAAAGAATCATATCATCTGCAAAGAGAGATAGTTTGATTTCTTCTTTCCTAATTTGTATCCCTTTAATTTCTTTTTCTTAGCTAATCACTCTGGCTAAAACTTCCAGTACTATATTGAATAGCAGTGGTGAAGAGTGGGCATCCCTGTCTGGTACCAGATCTCAATGGAAATGCTTCCAGCTTTTCCCCATTCAATAGGATGTTGGCCATGGGTTTTTCATAAATTGCTTTGATTGTATTGAGGAATGTTCCTTCTATACCCAATTTCCTTAGAGTTTTCAACATGAAAGGGTGTTGAATTTTATCGAATGCTTTCTCTGCATCTATTGAGATAATCATGTGGTTTTTCTTCTGCAGTCTGTTAATGTGGTGCATCACATTGATTGATGTGCGCACATTGAACCATCCCTGCATACCAGGGATAAATCCCACTTGGTCTGGGTGGATGATTTTCCTGAGGTGGTGTTGCATTCTATTGGGCAGAATTTTATTGAGGATTTTTGCATCTATGTTCATCAGGGATATTGGTATGTAATTTTCTTTCAATGCTGCATCTTTTTCCGGCTTAGAGATTAATGTGATGCTGGATTCATAGAAAGAATTTGGGAGGATTCCCTCTTTTTCTATTGTTCTGAATAGTTTGAGAAGAATTGGAGTTACTTCTTCTTTAGATGTCTGGTAGAATTCAGCAGTGAATCCATCCGGTCCTGGGCTTTTCTTTGTTGGGAGGGACTTTATTACTGATTGAATTTCTGTCTCAGTTATGGGTCTGTTTAGGTTTTCTATGTCTTCCTGGTTCAATTTAGGTCGGTTGCATGTGTCCAGGAATCTATCCATTTCTGATAGATTTCCCTGTTTGCTGGCATATAACTGTTTTTAGTAATTTCTGATGACTCTTATTATTTCTGTGGTGTCTATTATTACATTCCCTTTTTCATCTCCAATTTTATCGATTTGGGTCTTTCCTTTTTTTAGTTAGTTGGGCCAATGGTGTGTCAAGTTTGTTTATTTTTTCAAAAATCTAGCTTTTCATTTAGCTGATCTATTATAATGTTTTTATTGGATTCAATTTTGTTGAAATCTTCTCTAATTTTAATTATTTCTCTTCACCTACTAGTTTTGGGTCTGGTTTGCTGCAGTTTTCTAGATCCATGATATGCATTGAAAGCTCATTTATTTGGTGCCTTTCCAGTTTCTTGATGTAGGCACCTATTGCTATAAACTTTCCTCTTAACACTGCTTTTGCTGTATCCTATGAGTTTTGATATATTGCATTGTTATCCTCATTTACTTCCAGAAAATTTTTGATTTCTCTTTTAAGTTCTTCTATGACCCATTGTTCATTCAGGAGCATGTTGTTCAGTCTCCATGTGTTTGCATATGCTCTAGGGATTCCTGAGTTGCTAATGTCCAGCTTCATTCCACTGTGAACTAAGAAGCTGCATGGTATGATTCTAATTCTTTTGAATTTGCCGAGACTTGCTTTATGGCCGAGTATGTGGTCAATCCTAGATAGGTTCCATGTACTGCTGAGAAGAATGTGTATTCTTTAAGTGTAAGATGAAAGGTTCTGTAGATATCTGTTAGATTTATTTGGGCTATAGTGTCGATTAAATCTGCTGTTTCCTTGTTGATCTTCTGTCCGGATGATCTGTCTATTTCTGAAAGTGCAGTATTGAAGTCCCACAGTACCTTTTTTCATATTGATGGCCGTGTTTCTGTGTGTAACACATCTTTAAGCATCTTTTGCAGGGCTGCACAAGTGGCGACAAATTCTTTGAATTTCGGTTTGCTATGAAAGGTCTTTATTTCACCTTCATTCACAAATGAGAGCTTTGCAGGACATAGTATTCTGTACTGGCATATTTTCTGTCTTAGTACCTGGGCTTTATCTCACCATTCCCTCCTAGCCTGTAGGGTTTCTGATGAGAAGTCTGCTGTGAGTCTAATTGGAGATCCTCTGAGAGTAATCTGACATTTCTCTCTTGCACATTTTAGAATCTTTATGTTTCACTGTGGTGAGTTTGATTACAACGTGTCGTGGTGAGGATCTCTTTTGGTCATGTTTACTAGGGGTTCTATAAGCTTCCTATACTAGGATGTCTCTGTCCTTCTCCAATCCTGGGAAGTTCTCTGCTAGTATCTCACTAAAAATGCCTTCTAATCCTTTCTCTCTGTCCATGCCTTCAGGAACTCCTAGAACCCGAATGTTGGGATTTTTAATAGCATCCTGTAGATTCCCAACAATATTTTTTAGATTTCTAATTTTCTCTTCTTTTATTTGGTTTGACTGTATACTTTCCTGTGATCTAAATCCGATATTCTCTCTTCTGCCTCACTGACTCTGTTTTTAAGGCTCTCAAATGCGTTTGTCATTTGATCTCTTAAATTCTTCATTTCATTTTTCTCTTCACTATCACACTTTCCTGTTCTATTAGTTTCTGCATTTCATTTTGATTCCTCCTTAAGATTTCATTTTCACGAGAGATTTTCTATCCTGTCCAGTATGGGTTTCTGTAGTTCATGCATTTGTTTTTGATAACTTCTAAATGTTCTTATCATAAATTTTTTGAAATCCGTATCTTGCATTTCTTCTATCTCATCATCTTTATAATCTTGTATTGGAGTCTCATGTTCATTTGGGGGCGTTTAATGTCTTCCTTGTTCTTATTTCCTCGGTTTCTGCATTTGTTGTTTAGCATTTTGGAGATATTTTTTGATTTCTTCTTTTTTTTTTTTCCTTGTTGTGGTGGCTTTTCTCATTGTACTATGACTCTAGATTAAGGGGACTGTCTGCTTTTGGTGAATCTCTAGAAGCTTGTTGTGGGTGTGGCCAGAGAGCTCTGTTCAGGTCTTCAGGGTTAAGGTTGTGCCAAAGGTGACACACCCAGGTTTAGCATGGTAAATCAATCTCTCTCTCTCCTCTCTCTCCTCTCTCTCTCTCTCTCACTCTCTCTCCTCTCTCTCTCTCTCTCTCTCTCTCTTATTTTATAGATATATATATATATATATGATTTTTTTTATTCAGAAGGTAAGGGAAGTAATTCCGCTCAGCTTAGCTCTTCTCCTTCATGGCAATCAGTGTCTGAGCACTAGCCCCAGTGGGTGTAATGTTCGTCTGCTCTGTCCCAAGGACCACACAATCCTCAGTGTAAGCTCAGATTCCCCTGTAATGTCTCCCACCGAGTTGCCAAGGTTACCGAGTTTGTGGCGTCTCCCACGGAGACTACTCACATCTCAGCCACACTGTGAGTTCTCCCACACACCCTCAGGTTTTTTTTTTTTTTTTCACAGTCCCAGTTCATAAGCTCCACACATTCACTAGGTCTTAACCTCCTGTTATTTCTCCCCACCAGAGTCAGGTTTTTCTGCTTGGCTGAGGGCGGGCACAGCCCTGAGCTGGCGCAGCGGTTTTGTATGTCCAAAATGGCACCTGCTGTATTGTCTTACCCACCTTTGTAAGGTGAGTGGAGAGAGAGAATCGTGTCCGTCCGTACCGGTCCCTTTCATTTTTTTTTTCTCTCCTCTAGTTAGGCTGGTGGACTTTCCCCCACGGGTCTTCAAGCCTCGTTGCCTCTAGGCTCTTCCTGCCACTTTTCCGCCAGTGTCTCGGGCTACTGCATTTTCTCCTCACCTCCCTTTCCAGCACTGGTGCGTAGACTCAGCAGCTGGGGTCCTGTGCCATGGGCGCCCGTGCGCTCCACATAGGTCCACCTGTATCCCACTAGTTCTGGAAGAGTTTCCTCTGCAGTTTTTTCCCTAACTCTTCCCTGAGACTACAGTATCTCCAGTTTCATTAAACTCTAATTTCCTGGACTATCAGTGTGCTCCCTCTGTATTCTGCCATCTTGTAGCTCCTCCGTTGGAGCAAAACCCTTACCATTTTTATATCCACTGAATATTTATAGGACTAACACCAGTTTCTCAAACTTTAACTTGTATTATACAAGAATTAACATAGAAATGCTTCTCAATTTATAGAAGAAATTCCTGAAGTGTTTTCTATAAAATTCTTGTACAATGAATCATTGCCCTGTGAACGTCATGACAAAGCACATAGGGTCTGGAACTTAGGAGTTCCAGGTTAGAACCTTTTTTAACCCCTTTTTAGCTAATTTTGGACAAGTTATTGAACGTTTGTTATCTATGAGCTTAGGGGTACTTATAATACCAATTCATGCAATGTTTGTGGGATTTTAATTAGTTAATACATTTAAAAATTCTCTGGGCCGGGTATTGTGGTGTAGCAGGTTGAGCTTCCACCTGTGACTGGCATCCCATATGAATAAAAATTTGCATCCTGGCTGCTCCACTTTGAATTCAGCTCCCTACTAATGGCCTAGGAAGGTAGGAAAAGATAGCCCAAGTGCTTGGGCTACTGCTGCCTGCGTGGGAGACTGGTGGAAGCTCCTGGCTCCTAGCTTCAGTTTGGCTTAATCCTGGACATTGCAGCCATTTGGGGAGTGAACCAGCAGATGGAGGCTCTCTATCTCTCCCTTTCTCTCTCTCATTCTGTCTTTCAAATAAATAAATAAATCTTTAAAATTTCTCAGAATTCTTGGCAGGTGGTGACAACACCACCATAGCTTTTCAGTCTGAATCCCCAAATATAAATGGAAATAGCAAAGCCAGAACCCACAGACAACATCTACAACAAAACATGGTGACAAAGTATCAACACAAACCCCAAAATTTAAATCACCAGTCATAATATCTGCATGTTCTGAGTGTCTTATAGGAGCAAGAAGATGAATGCATCAAAGATGCGGTCTTAGGGACTCAAGAGCAGAAGACCCCCAAAATTGCTAAAAAGAATTCACTGGAAAGTGGAATGGCTAATTTAGAACCAGCAGCTCAAACTGAGAAAGGATTTGATCTCTCCAATGAAACTTCGAATTGCTTACTGCAGTCTAGTCCCTAAGAAAACTCAAAATGGCCTGCCAGATCTCCCTTTTATATTTCTCACTGGGGATAAACTGCTGAGAGTAGAATGAAAATGGATCAGCATAGCACAAAGAGTGGTTCACACTAAAGTTGGGGAAGAGAACAGAGTCAAGGAATCCTAGAAAGCAGTCATGCTCTTTGTCTTTTAAGATTTATTTATTTATTTGAGAGGCTGGATGTGAGAGAGAGAAAACATGCATGCACACATGTGTGCATTTAAAACTGCTGATTCATTCCCCAAATGGCTGCAATAGCTAAGGTTGGGCTAGGCCGAAGTCATGAACTCCATCTGAGTCTTCCACATGGGTGACAGGAACTCAAGTACTTGAGCCACATCCAGAGATTCCCAGGAGTATTGGAAACAGAGTGTCTAGGACTTGACCTGGCTTTGTGATGTAGGATGCGGGTGTCACAAGTGGCAACATAACCCACTACACAACAACAACCGCCCCTGAAATAATAGTTTTGAGTGTTACATAAAGATATTTAAAAAGAGCTCTTTGAAGTTAGAAAAGCCTTCTTGTGCCCCACCTCATTCTAACGTTCATGAAAAGTAAATTTACTTAAAATTAAACAAAAGGTCAATGCTATATAAAGAATATATATTACGGGGATAAAAGAAGGCAGAATAGTATTCCTAAAATGAAATCATGTCAGAAATGCACCTACTAAACAGAAGTAAACTAACTTATCTCAAAATGAACTCAATAAAATACTGCAAAATATTAAAGATTAAGATAAATCAATTAGCAAAGCTCTCTTGAGGTGACAGAACTCAGGAAAGAATTAGAAAGGGAAGAAGATACTTCAATAATGAAGAATGAAGTATAAAGAGCTTGAGCAAATGTATGCAAAAGATAATGCTTTGAGAAGAATAAGGACATAAGAATGGAGAAATCTAAAATTGAAAAAGATCAAAGATTGAAAAGTGACATGTAAATTAGGCAAAAGCAGTCAATCTCTGATAGAAGTCCCTGAAGAAGAAACTCAAAAGAGCAGAGCAAATACTGAAAGCTATAATTCAGAAAACTTGAGGCCAGTGTTATGGTGTAATGAATGAGGATGGCTGCTACCTACAACTCTGTCATGCCAGATGGGCTCCACTTTGTGTCCTGGCTGCTCCACTTTCAATCCAGCTCCCTACTAATGCTCTTGGGAAAAACGGTGGAAGGTGAACCAAGTGTTTGGATCCCTGCTGTCCACATGGGAGACTTTGATGAGGCTACTAGCTTCAGCCTGGCCCAACCTTGGCCATTGCAGCCATCTGGGGAGTGAATCAGCAGATGGAAGATCTCTCTCTCTCTCTCCTCTATTCCCCACTTTGTAACAATGGCTTTCAGATAAATACATTTTTAAAAGGAAAAATAAAACTTGACTGAAATTTTAAAATGTTTTAAAAGTACATAATGAAATAACTGAGAATATTGACCCAGAAAAACCAACAATTAGAATAGTCTAGTAAAACTACTGGAGTTTAGTGAGAAAGAAGGTCCTTTGCATATCTAACTAAAAGAGGCTATGGAATGTAAGAGAAACAAGATGATAGTCATCAAACTTTGACAGTAATGTTTTATGCTAGAAGAAAATGGAGTAACAGTTAAGGTACTTGAGGAAAGAATTTGTGAACCCAAAGATAATAAAGTCAGCCTAACTGATTTTCAAGAACAAAGAACACCATGTAAAAATCAGAATGTTATTTCCATGAATCTTTCCTGAAGAAAATGCTAGAGCTGTGCTGTTGAGATAATCACTAGCTACATGTGACAAATTAATTACAGTTAAACTTTAGTTCCTCAGTCACATTAGCCATATGCCAGGTGCTCAATACAGTAGCTACTTGATAGCTACTGAGCACAGATGATATTGAGCACAGATATAAAATATTTCTACCAACCTAGAAGGTTGTATTGGACAACAGTGTACTACAGAATTAACTAGTATGCATGTATTTCCTATCTTCCTTCACTGAAAGGCTTAGAAACAAAAGTATCCCTAATACCCAGTTTGTGGTCTTAAAATATACTTTATCATTGTTTAAAGATATGGCTTTGTAGAGAAATGGTTGATTCCAGGTCTGGACAGGACCTATTCAAGTTGAGCCTGGAACATCTTGTCATATCAAACAACAAGGAAGCTATCAAAGAGTGCTGAGGTGTTGTCAAAATGAGTCATCTGGAAGGGATTCCCACTGGCCAAAGATGGAACAATTTAAAGTTCTACAATGACAATAGATTATAACATTTTAGATGTTCAATTTAAAAGTCCTAATAATATTTAAAAAATTGGTCACCTTAAGTGAATGATAAGAAATCAATTCATTTTCTTGAAAAGTAGAAAATAAAAAATCAAGGATTTATCCTGCTTATATGAACTATACCACTGAGTAACCAAATAGTAAATGAGGGGAAATAGCTCCTTATATTAGTATTCTAACTAGTCAATGAAAATGAAGTGACAAAATGTAATCATTTTGCAGTCCCCAATGAATGGATAAACATTAAGCATTAATAGCTGCTAATATTTCAAAGGCACTTAGATGTTACTATAGAAGTGCTAAAGGAATCAGTTGTGAGTCTGATCCAGTCTCCTGAATATATTTGCAAGAAATATAGATGTGATCAGCAAAATCCACACTGGGAAGGAAGCTCAACAGGTGGAATGGCCCAGGTTCTTCAAAAGAAAAACTGTTAGGAAATCAAGTGGATGGAGGAGGGATCTATAGGATAAAGAGGTTCAAGACATGCCAATTTTTTTTTTCATTTTATGTTTCTCTTTTAAGTTTGACTCTCTGCTTAAGTTAGGTTCTCAGCTTCTTTTTTTTTCAACTTTTATTTAATAAATATAAATTTCCAAAGTAAAATTTTTGGATTATAGCGGCTTCCCCCCCCCCCATAGCCTCCCTCCCATCCACAACCATCCCATCTCCCACTCCCTCTCCCATCCCATTCTTCATCAAGATTCATTTTCAATTATCTTTATATACAGAAGATCAATTTAGTATATACTAAGATTTCAACAGACTGCATCCACACAGACACACAAAGTATAGAGTACTATTTGAGTAATAGTTTTACCATTAATTCACATAGTACAACACATTAAGGACAGAGATCCTACATGGGGAGTAAGTGCACAGTGACTCCTGTTGTTGATTTAACAACTGACACTCTTATTTATGATATCAATAATCACCCAAGGCTCTTGTCATGAGCTGCCAAGGCTATGGAAGCCTACTGAGTTCACCAACTCTGATCTTATTTAGACAAGACCATATTCAAAGTGGAAGTTCTCTCCTCTCTTCAGAGAAAGGTACCTCCTTCTTTGATGGCCTGTTCTTTCACTGGGATCTCACTCGCAGAGATCTTTCATTTAGGTCTGTCTGTCTGTCTGTCTTTCTCTCTCTTTCTCTCTCCCTCTCTCTCTCCCTCTCTCTCTTTCTTTCTCTCTTTCTTTCTCTCTTTCTGTCTCTCTCTCTCTCTCTTTCTTTCTTTCTCTCTTTCTCTCTTTCCCTCCCTCCCTCCCTTCCTTCTTTCCTTCTTTCCTTCTTTCCTTCCTTCCTTTGCCAGAGTGTCTTGGCTTTCCATGCCTGCAAAACTCTCATGGGCTTTTTAGCCAGATCCAAATCATGCCAAATTTTTTAAATGGGCAATACTGAAAAACTATCTAAGGATGCAAATTTGGGTGATAAAAATTCTAAAAATCACAAGGAAGTAATTACTATTAATGTCAAAATAATGGCTTGTTATGGTAGGAGAGAAAAGGCTGGGATTAATGAGGCAAAGGGAAAGGAAAGTGTGAGGTTGCTAGCAAAATTCAGTTTCTTGACCTGGTTAGTGTTTTCCTTTAAAGTAATCCAATAAGCCATACATTTGATTTGTTTCTATATATGTTTCATTTAAAAAAATGTTTATCACAGTGCCTGTAACAAAATAGTAAATATTAATAATGTTTAAATTTTTCATTGGGAATGTTGTTATAGACCCTGGTTTTACTACTTTGTGCTAATTGTAGGGGAAAGCATTGGCTGTCTGCTTCTAGCAGACATCTGAGCTTTAAAAAAAATCAAGTAATAGATGAGCATTGTAATGCCTCAGTTATGTGGAATGATTGAAGGCTTACCCTTTAAATGTCAGGTTTTCCTGAATATATGCTTCTTTTATTTTGCTTTTTTTGTTGTCACTTATGAACCTCAACTATAGCTGTAATTTACTAGATTTGGCTGCTTTTTACTTCCTCTTTCCCATTCTTATCAACCCCTTAGATGAAACAACTAATGTTTCCTACTTTGTTCATAATGTCTTTCTGATTGGCCCTTTCCATCCTTCTCCCCACCCCCCCTTTAAGATTTATTTCTTTATTTGAGAGAGAGAGAGGTCTTCTATCCACTGGTTCACTCCCCCAATGGCCACAAAGGCTGGAGCTGGGCCCATCTGGAGGCAGGAGCTTCTTCGATATCTTCCATGAGGGTACAGGAGCACAGGACTTGGGCCATCTTCTACTGCTTTCCCAGGCCATAGCAGAGAGCTGGATAGGAAGTGGAACAGCCAAGATTCGAACTAGCGCCCAGATGGGATGCTGGCACTGCTGGCGGCAGTTTTTAACCACTATGCCACAGTGCCGGCCTTTCCATTCTCTTGTAACTTACTGCTAATATGCTAGGTAATTTGATGCAGTGATTATATTTAATAGAAATCTCTTCATAGGCATTAAATTGTGTCAACTTCCCATTTTGGTAACTATTTCCAAGACTGTCCCCCAGACCAGAACTAGTGACTCAATTGCCCTGAATGCAAAATTTAAGGAGATATCAAAAATGCACTGTAATTTAAGATAAATAATACTTTAATTCATTATTTTAAAAACCATTGCTAATGGGGGGAAAAAAAGTCCATGAACAACAAAGTATCAATTTTAATGAAGACAGGCTTTATGGTCCAAACTTGGGGTGAGGTGAGTGAGACACATGGAAGTGGAAGTTTGAAACCTGTCTTTATCAAAATTTTTCATGGGGCCAGCATTGTGGAAAGCAGGTAAAGCTGCCACATGCGATGCCAGCATCCCATATGGGCTCCAGATCAGTCCCAGATGCTCCACTTTCTATCCAGCTCCATGCTAATGGCCTGAGAAAAGCAGCAGAAGATGTCCCAAGTGCTTGGGTCCCTTTGACCCACACAGGAGACTCAGAAAAAGCTCCTAGGTTTGGCTTGGCCTAGCCCTGGTTGTTGCGGCCATCTGGAAAGTGAACCAGGTGATAGAAGATCTCTTTCTCTTCATCTCTCCCTCTGTGATTTTCAAATAAATACATAAATCTTTTTTTATTTTTTTTATTTAGTAAATATAAATTTCCAAAGTACAGTTTATGGATTACAATGGCTTCCCCCCCCCATAATTTCCCTCCCATTCGCACCCCTCCCATATCCCGCTCCCTCTCCCACTCCATTCACATCAAGATTCATTTTCAATTATCTTTATATACAGAAGATCGATTCAGTATATATTAAGTAAAGATTTCATCAGTTTGCACCCACACAGAAACACAAAGTGTAAAATACTGTTTCAGTACTAGTTATAGTATTACTTCACATTGGACAGCACATTAAGGACAGATCCCACATGAGAAGTAAGTACACAGTGACTCCTGTTGTTGACTTAACAATTTGACACTCTTGTTTATGGCGTCAGTAATCTCCCTAGGCTCTAGTCATGAGTTGCCAAGGCTATGGAAGCCTTTTGAGTTTGCCAACTCTGATCATATTTAGACAAGGTCATAGTCAAAGTGGAAGTTCTCTCCTCCCTTCAGAGAAAGGTACCTCCTTCTTTGATGGCCCGTTCTTTCCACTGGGATCTCACTTGCAGAGATCTTTCATTTAGGTCTTTTTTTTTTCCCAGAGTGTCTTGGCTTTCCCTGCCTAAAATACTCTCATGGGCTCTTCAGCCAGATCCGAATGCTTTAAGGGCTGATTCTGTGGCCAGAGTGCTGTTTAGGACATTTGCCATTCTATGAGTCTGCTGTGTATCCCGCTTCCCATGTTGGATCGTTCTCTCCCTTTTTGATTCTATCAGTTAGTATTAGCAGACACTAGTCTTGTTTGTGTGATCCCTTTGACTCTTAGACCTCTCAGTGTGATCAATTGTGAACTGAAATTGATCACTTGGACTAGTGAGATGGCATTGGTACATGCCACCTTGATGGGATTGTATTGGAATCCCCTGGCAAGTTTCTAACTCCACCATTTGGGGCAAGTCCATCTGAGCATGTCCCAAATTGTACATCTCCTCCCTCTTATTCCCACTGTTATATTTAACAGGGATCACTTTTCAGTTAAAATTTCAACACCTAAGAATAATTGTGTGTTAATTACAGAGTTCAACCAACATTATGCTGAGTGAATTAAGCCAGTCCCAAAGGGACAAATATCATATGTTCTCCCTGATTGGCGACAACTAGCTGAGCACCAAAGGGGAAACCTCTTGATGTGAAATGGACACTATGAGAAACAGTGACTTGATCAGCTCTTGTCCTGACTGTTGATGTACATAAATCTTAAAAATGTTAGTCTTAGCCCTCTTTTTGATCTCTAGAGAATCAGTCTATTGTTTATATTTACATTCTCTAAAATACCCTGAAGCAGACTGCAGCTACATGAACAAGAGGAAATAAGCATTCTAACAGCATTACATTGATTTCTACTAAGATTTTAGAATATTTAATTTCTGTCCCTCAAACAATATCCCATTGAGCCTACAAAGACTGTGTTAAGAATGAGATGCTCATGCATTTATAGAGCCACTGGAGATTATAAGAACATTTTCTTAGAGGGCTTATTATAATACTGTGGGTATATAAGGAAGATGAGTTCAGACAATGTGACCTTCAAATTTTTCTACCTTTGATTCTTTCAGGTCCATGAAAAATTTATGTAGGTCTTTTTCTATTAGTTGGTTTTTACCTAGTGATCATAATCACACTCTGCTATTTTTAGCTAGTTTTTACTGCAGTTTCTTTTTTTTAAATGTGACTTATTTTGAGTATTTAAAAGGAGTAAGAGAAGAGCTTTGTTGAATAATTTGTTTTATTGAAAACAAATTCATTGATTTATAGCACTTAAGGATATTCCGAAAATTATTCTCAAATTGTAGAATGTTTCTAAATGCATGAAAAAGCTCCAACAGTTAGTTAAGCAAGTTTTTAAAATTTAATATTTATATATGGGAAAATTCATTTTTGGGGTACCAAGTTATAGTTCTGACAAATGCATGGAGTTGTATAACCACTTCCACAATCAAGAGAGAAAGTTTTATCACCAGACCTCCATCCCCAAATTGGTAACCAAGTTTTAGATAACCCTGAGATATACAGATTTCCTATAACCATTACCCTGTAAGTATATAAAAGTTATAGATGAATATATTGTTAGTATTTGTCAGTGAATGAAAACAACATGGATTACTTATTGCTAAATTACTACAATAACAAATTAACCTTGTGTTGACTGTTCCTGTACTAAATTCACTGGGCAGAAATTCTGAATTTAAACATGTATTGAATGATGATACTAAACTTCCTCTACTTCTCAGTATGAAAATGTTAGTGCAGGTGACATAGTGATGAAGTTTCATACTTGAATTTCTAAGTTGGCTCAAGTGATTCAGGTAAACTTGATGGGTTATATCCTTCATCTTTTGTTAGAAAAATTTAACTGGCTTGTCGTGTGTGTGTGTGTGTGTGTGTGTGTGTGTGTGTAGAGAGAGAGAGAGAAAGAGGAGGATGTATGTATTAACTAGGAAGAGCCACATTATTTCTCCTTTATTATCATAGAATATTCATATTTAAATGTTATTATATTTTAATTTCTTATATCTAAAACTGTGAGACACTGAGTATTGTTTTTAAACTATATTAAGAGGTAGAGAACATTAAAGTTAGCCCTTTAATGTTTATTTAGCCTGTTTTGTTTTGTACCTCCTTAGATATGGAACTGTTATGATATAGAATTTCCCATGTTTCTCAGATGTTACCAGTAGAATTTCTCAAAGATTGCTAAAATGTGAAATCTGTGCAGTTTAGTTTCTTATTAGCTTATGCATCTTGTGATTTAAGCATGAAAGATTGATGCTTTAAATTATATATTAAACTAAGTAACCAAAGATTTTTTTAAAAAAAAGATTTTATTATTTGAAAAGCAAAGTAAAAGAAGGGGAAGAGAGATAAAGAAGAAGGAAGGTGGAGAGAGAAAGGGGGACTGGAGAGAGATCTAACATTTGCTGATTCACTCTTCAAGTGGTCTCAGTAGCCAGGTCTAGACCAGGCCAAACCAGGAGCCAGGAACTCCTTCATGGTTTCTCACATGTGTGGCAGGGACCCAAGTACTTGGACCATTTTCTGATACCTTCTGAGGAACATAACCAGGAATCTGGATTGGAAGTGGAACAGCCAGGACTTGAACTTGCACCAAAGTATGGGATGCCAGTGTTGCAAGTGGCAGCTTAAACCTGCTGAGCTGCATCGTTGGCCCCACCTTGAAAGTTTTTATCTTTAAGTGAAACTATGAAAATTAAGAGTTTCATGACCATACAGGGAACATAAAAGCAGAAGATAAGTTGTTTATAAGGTATTACAATATACATTGCTACTTTTCTTTTTTAGTGATTGTCTCACAGTCCTATCCATACCACTCTCCTCCACTTCCTCCTGCTGCTGCTGCTGCCTCTCTACCAGTACCACCACCACCACCACCACCACCACCTCCACTTCCTTCTCTTGAGATGGGAGAGGCTTCAAACTTTCCACCACCACCTCCGCCTTACTCCTGTGATCCAAGTGGCAGTGACCTGCCTCAAGGTAAGTAGATTTTGAGACTTGGTGAGGGTTATCTAAGTCTGATATTTTAAAAAAAATCTTGGTGCATATTTCTCTATGCTTGACCTATGAGAAAACTGGGGTGAGCAGCGAAATGGAAATGAACTTGAGCATAATGCCAGGTAAGTGACTGCAGAATGGAGAGATTGAAAGCTAAGGGTATCATTTACATAATCAGCAAGTAGATAGTTGATTTGACTTTTGATCCTTTTTTTGGGCAGTGACATATCTTTCCTGAAAAAGATTCTCAAATAGCTATCTTTCCTGTTCTCCACTGTTGTTCTTTAAAAGCAGGAGTCAGTGTCAATTTTTCTCCATTTTTAAAATTCTTTCCACAAGTATATGAAATTGTTGCAGTCTTTGTTATTTAGGATTCCAAATGAATTGTGAAGACGTGCAGAGGGTTTTAGGGGAGAATTGGGGATCTGATCTGCTTGGATTTCAGCCATATGCTCATTTCCTTAAATAGCTAAGGAGTGGTTTCCATTGGAAGTTATCCTTCAGTTTGGTAGCATTGCTTAAAAAAGAATTGTACTTGAAAGTTCCTTGTAGTTTACTTATACTTTCTTTTCTTGAAAGAAAGATGTATTATTCTTTGAAAAACAGAGTGACAGGGGGAGGATGAGAGAGGCAGACACACTGACAGACATCCGTTTTATGTCTGCTATTTCACTCCCCAAATGGCATTAAAAACCAGGTCTAGGCCAGGCCAAAGCCAGGAACCAGGAACTTTGTCTTGGTCTCCCATGTGGGTGCTGCCTTCCCAGATACATTGATAGGGAGCTGGACCAGAAGCAAAGCAACCACAACTTCAACTCTCATATGGGATGCCTGCATTACAAGCAGTGACTTAACCCCCTTTGCTAAAATGCCAGCCCCTAATACTTGCTTTGCTGTGACATTCTCTTGATATTTCTAGCTGCTTTTCTATTCAATTTTGGTCTTTTTTCCCCCAATCCCAAATTAATTGCCAAGATTTTCTTCGACTTCATGATGTCCTTTTTCCCTTCCTTCAAACTTCATCGTTAATACTTCGAGGTAGTTGATTCCTAGATTTAGGTAGCCTTGGCCTCAGAATTATCAGATATTTTTCTCTAGCTACTTGCTACACATTTTATTTTCTTTTTCTTTTTTTTTTTTTTTTTTGACAGGCAGAGTGGACAGTGAGAGAGAGAGACAGAGAGAAAGGTCTTCCTTCTGTTGGTCCACCCCCCAATGGCCCCTACGGCCGGCACACCGTGCTGATCCGAAGCCAGGAGCCAGGTGCTTCTCCTGGTCTCCCATGTGGGTGCAGGGCCCAAGCACTTGGGCCATCCTCCACTGCACTCCCTGGCCACAGCAGAGAGCTGGATAGGAAGAGGGGCAACCGAGACAGAATCCGGCACCCCGACCGGGACTAGAACCTGGGGTGCCGGTGCCACAGGTTGGGGATTAGCCTATTGAGCCTTGGCACCAGCCTACTTGCTACACATTTTCATGTAGCTTTTAAACTTTCATTTCAAATTTAAAAGTCCATAATGAAATTCCTCATTTTTATCTCCTTTCTTCTTAGGCCACACAAAATGTTGACTCACTGACTCTTCTCCGTGGTTTCTTAGTTTGTTAGCAGTGGTAACATTTCCACCTAATTGACCTATTATCTAAACCCTGATTTCTTTACTCTCTCCCCTCTCTTACCTGCCTATACCCAAGTTGTAGTCAGTCACTGTATAATGCTGACTTTGCTCTTTTCCAACATTGTGTTATGGAAATATTCAAACACACATAAAGGTTGAATTTTAAAATCAATAGTCTATTCGCCACCTAGATTCTATCATTAACATTTAGCTGTGCTTTCTTTATAACATGTCTGTACATTTTTTCTGTCTCCATCAGTTCATTAATCCATCTTATTTATATGAATTTAAAAGTAAATTATAGATGTCAGTATATTTCTCCTAAATGGATAAAGAAAATGTGGTATATATGCATAATGAAATGCTATTCAGCCATAAACGGAATGAGATCCTGTCATTTGCAGCAACATGGATGAACCTAGAGGATGTTACATTAAGCCAGGCACAGAAAAACAAGTAACACCCAATCTCACTTTTATGTGGAATCTTAAACAGCTGATCTCACAGAAGTACTAAATAGAATAGTGGTTACAAAGGCTGGGGAGGATGGAGGAGAGATTGGTCAATAGGTACAAAATTGCTGTTAGATACGAGGAAAAAGTTCTGGTGTTCTCTTGCATAGTAGGGTCACTATAGTTGACAGTATTGCATTTTTCAAAATAAAGAAATGGTAAATGAGGTAATGGATATGCTTAATACCCTGATATGACCATTATACAACATGCACTTTTATTGAAATGTTACACTGTACTCAAGTATGTACAACTGTTATGTATCAGAATCACAATAAAATTTCAAAAACCTTCAGTGTACATATAATTTAGTTGGAGTTCAGTAGTTTTTGGTTTTTTTAAAGGTTTATTTATTGGAAAGGCATAGTGACAGAGTGAGGGAGACAAATCTTCCGACTGCTGGTTTATTCCCCAAATGCCTGCAACAGCTGGAGCTAAGCCCAGCTGAAACCAGGAGTCAGGAACTGCCTCTGGGGCTCCCATGTGGGTGGCAGGAACCAAAGTACTTGAACACTCATTTGCTGCTTCTAAGATGCTTTAATCAGAAACACAGAGTAGTTGGGACTCAAACCAGGCACTCTGATATGGGATGCAGGCATCCTAGGCAGTGGCTTAACCGACTGTACAAGACCCACCCATAGTTTTTCATTTTCTTGCAAAATTCACATGTAATGGAATGTCCAAAGCTTAAAACTAGCCGAGTTTTAACATATGTGTGCATGTACCAGTGTAACCCAAATCTGCATCAAGGTACACAATGTTACCATTATGCAACAAAGTTCTTCCATGCCTCTTCCCAGTCTTTCCCTGCTTGAATCTCCATTATCCCTGAGACAACTCCTGTTCTGATTTCTTCCTACCATAGTTTTATCTGTTTTATCATTCCATATAAATGTAAACATACAGTATTTAGGGGCCAGCACTGTGGCGCAGCCAGTTAACATCCTGGCCTGATGCGCCGGCATCCCATATGGGCACCGGTTCAAGTCCCGGGTGTTCCACTTCCTATCCAGCTCTCTGCTGGATGAAATAGCTGGGGCAGAGAAGTATATTCTTGCTTTTATAAGAAATTGCTGAACATATTTTTTTTTATTTGGCAGGTAGAGTTATAGACAGAGAGACAGAGAGAAAGGTCTTCCTTCCGTTGGTTCATTCCCCAAATGGCCGCTACAGCTGGCGCTGCACTGATCCAAAGCCAGGAGCCAGGCACTTATTCCTGGTCTCCCATGCAGGTGCAGGGGCCCAACAACTTGGGCCATCCTCCACTGCCTTCCCGGACCACAGCAGAAAGCTGGTCTGGAAGAGGAGCACTGGAACTAGAACCCAGTGCCCATATGGGATGCCAGTGCCGCAGGTGGAGGATTAACCAAGTGAGCCCCTGCGCCGGCCCCCTACTGAACATAATTTTTAAAAGATTTATTTATTTATTTGAAAGGCAGAACTAGAGAGGAGAAATAGAGAAAAGATCTTGAGATTGATCTTCTATCTATTGGTTCACTCCCAAATGGCCATTATGGTTAGGGCTGGGCTGGGCTGGGCCAGGCCAAAGCAGGAGCTTCTTCCAGGTATCCCACTTGGGTGCAGGGCCTTAAGCACTTGGAACAGCTGGGACATGAACCAGCACCCATATGGGATGCCAATACTACAGGTGGAGGCTTAACCCTCTCTGCCACAGTGTTGGCCCTGAACATTTTCTCCAAATTATATCGCTTTACATGCCTACCAATAATGTATAATAATTCCAGTTCTTTCTCATCCTTGCCATCATTGAGGGTTGCCACTCTCTAGTTTTAGCCATTTTGGTGACTGATGAACAATATGTTTTGGGGGTCTGGCATTGTGGTATAGCAGATAAAGCTGCCACCTGCAATGCTGGCATCTCATATGGCTGCTAGTTCTAGTCTTGGCTGCTCCACTTATTATTCAGCTCCCCGCTAGTGTGCCTAAGAAAGCAGTAGAAGATGGCCAGAGTCCTTGGGCCCCTGCACCCACATGGGAGACCCAAAAGAAGCTCCTAGCTTTGGCCTGGCCCACCCCAGCCCTAACCATTATGGCCATTTGGGGAGTGAACTGGTGGATGGAAGATGTCTCTGTTTCTGTGTGTGTATGTGTATGTCTGCCTTTCAAATAAAAAAAGTACTGCATTTTTTGAGCAGTTTTCTATTCATAGAAAAATTGAGAGGAAGGTACAGAAATTCCCCATGCACCACCTGTTTCCACAAGTGCATAGCCTCGCATATTAACAAATGCCCCCCCACCAGTGTGATAAATTTGTTATAATTGATGAACCTATATTGACACATCATTGTCACCTAAGGCCATAGATTACATTATGGTTGACATGTACTGTTATATATTTCATGGGTTTGGACAATTGTACAATGATATGTAGCCTCCATTATGTTATCACACGTATTTTCACTGCCCTGAAAATCCTCTGTGCTCAGCGTATTTGTCCTCCCCACCCCCACCAACCTTTGGCAATCACTGATCTTTTTATTATCTTCATAGTTTTGACTTTTTCCAGAATGCTGCATACTTGTACACACAGTTGTATAGACAGTATTTAGCCTTTCCAGATTGACTTCTTTTGCTTAGTAGTGTGCATTTAAGATTCCTTCATGTATTTTTATACCTCAATAGTTAATTTCTTTTGAGAGCTGAAAATTAATCCATTGTCTGGGTGTATCACAATTTGCATATTCGTTCACCTACAGAACATCTTGGTTGCTTCTTTTTTTAAAAAAGGTTTATTTGTTTGAGAGGTAGAGTTACAGTGAGAGGGAGAGACAGAGGGAAAGGTCTTCTGTCCACTGGTTCACTCCCCAAATGGCCACAATGGCCAGAGCTGGGCCGATCTGAAGCCAGAATCCAGGAGCTTCTTCCGGTCTCCCACATGCATGCAGGGGCCCAAGGACTTGTGCCATCTTCTACTGCTTTCTCTGGCCATGGCAGAGAGCTGGATTGGAAGAGGAGCAGCCAGGACTAGAACCAGCACCCATATGGGATGCTGGTGCTGCAGGCGGAGGGAGGATTAACCTGCACCACAGCGCTGGCCCCGGTTGCTTCTTAATTTGAACAATTATGAATAGAGCTGCTCTAAATGTGTATGTGCAAATTTTTGTTTAGTTTTTTAAGAAATAGTCAAACTTTCTTCTAAGATGGATGTACCATTCCGTATTCTCACTAGCAGCAAATGAGAATTCTTCTTGCTCCACATTCATACCAGTACTTGGTGTTGTCAGTGTTCTGGATTTTGGCCGTTCTAGTAGGTGTGGAATGGCACCTCAATATTTGGATTTAGATTTTTCATATACATATTTGCCACCTATATTTCGGTGAGATGTCTTCATGGTCTTTGGCCCATTTCTTTTTTTTTTTTTTAATACATCAGAAAGTGTCTTTTTTTTTATTTGACAGGCAGAGTTAGAGAAAAAGAAAAGAGAGAAAGGTCTTCCCTCCGTTGGCTCACTCCCTAAATGGCTGCAACGGCCGGAGTTGTGCTGATCCGAAGCCAGGAGCCAGGCGCTTATTCCTGGTCTCCTACACGGGTGCAGGAGCCCAAGCACCTGGGCCATCCTCCACTGCCTTCTAAGGCCACAGCAGAGAGCTGGACTGGAAGAGGAGCAGCCAGGACTAGAACCCGGCGCCCATATGGGATGCCGGCACCGCAGGCGGAGGATTAACCAAGTGAGCCACGGCGCCGGCCCCAGCCCATTTCTTTAAACAGGTTTTCTTATTGTTGAATTTTAAGAGTTCTTTGTGTATTTTGGGTAAAAATATTTATCAGAGATATCTTCTCTCCCAGTCTATGACTTGTCTTTTCATTCTGTTGACAGTGTCTTTTACAGAACGGACTTTTTTTATTTTAATTAAGTCTGCTTTATCGGTTACTTCTTTTATGCATTGTACTTATGGTGTTGTATCTAAAAAACCATCACCAAAGCCAAATCCATCTAGATTTTCTCCTCTCTGGTCTTCTAAGACTTTTATAGTTTTGTGTTTTACATTTAGATCTGTGATCCATTTTGAGTGAATTTTCGTGATGAGTGTAATTCTATGTTTAGATTGAGATTTTTCCATGTGGATATCCAGTTTGAGTATTTTTCACATCTGCTGATTGACTGTTTGCATATTTTTCTTTTTAAAAATACTATGTAAAAATCTTAATATACACTAAATTGATCTTCTGTTTATAAAGATAATTGAAAATTAATCTTGATGTGAAGGGGATGGGGAGAGGGAGTGGGAGAGGGGAGCGTTGTGGGTGGGAGGGAAGTTACGGGGAAGGGGGAAGCTGTTGTAATCCATAAGCTGTACTTTGGAAATTTATGCTCATTAAATAAAAAAATACTATGTAGGGCCAGCATTGTGGCACAGTAGCTTAAGCTGCCCCCTGCAATAATACTAGCACCCCAGATGAGCAGCATACCTTCTGAGTACCAGATCAAATCCTGTCTGCCCTGCTGCTGATCCTGTTCCCTGCTAATGCACCTGAGAAATCAGCAGAAAGTGCTCCAAATTCTTGGGCCCCTGGTACCTGCATGGGAGATCTGTAACTCTGCCCTTCAAATAAATAAATATTTTTAAAGATTGTGTTTTATAGGGAACATTTACATTTGAATGATTAAATTTGACCTGTAGTGGATGGAAGTAGGTTTTTTTTTTTTTTAAGATTTATTTATTTGAAAGAAAAAGTTACACAGAGAGAGGAGAGGCAGAGAGATAAATCTTCCATCCACTGGTTCACTCCCCAATTGGCCGCAAAGGCCAGAACTGCACCAGTCTGAAGCCAAGAGCCAGGAGCTTCTTCTGGGTCTCCCACGTGGGTGCAAGGGCCCAAGAGCTTGGGCCATCTTGTACTGCTTTCCCAGGCCATAGCAGAGAGCTGGATCAGAAGTAGAGCAGCCAGGACTTGAACTGGTGCCCATATGGGATGCTGGCACTGCTGGCGGCAGCTTTACCCGCTATACCACAGCACTAGCCCCAATATTTTGTTGTTAAAAAGTGTTTTATTTATTTATTAAGATTTATTTATGTGAAAGAGTTATGGAGGAGGGGAAAGAGAGACAGAGAAAGAGAGAGAGAATCTTCCATCCACTGTTTCACTCGCCAAATGATCACAACAGCTGGGGTTGGGCCAAGCCGAAGCCAGGAGCCCGTAACTCCATCCAGGTCACCCATGTGGGTGGGAGAGCCCCAAGCATTCAGGCCATCTTCCATTGCTTTCCCAGGCACATGAGCAGGAAGCTGGATTGGAAGTAGAGTAGCTGACACTTGAACCAGTACCCTTTTGGGATGTCAGTGTGGTAGGCATTGGTCCAACTTGCCGTGCCACAATGCTGGTCCCTATATTTCTCTTTTTTAAGTGTTTATTTTAATGTACTCAAAAGGTAGAGTAACAAGAGATATTGATCTTCCATCTGCTGTTTCACTCCCCAAAATTCCTGCAACAGCTTGGACTGGGCCATGCCAAGGTCTGGAACCTGGGATTCCATCTGGGTCTCACTCATGGGTGGCAGGGGCCTAAGCACTTGAGCCATCTTTTGTTGCCTCCCAGGATACATTAGTATGAATTTGGGTTAGAGGTGAAGGAACTGAGACTTAAATCACCAAATCAAGCATCCAAAGCTGTAGCTTAACCCACTGCACCACAATGCCCGCCTCTGTACCACTTGTGTTATTGAGTTGTAAAAGTTCTTTATGTATTTTGGATACTAGTCTTTTTGTCAGATATGTTTTGTGAATATTCTGTGGTTTACTTGTTTGTTTGTTTCATGGTGTCTTGATGAGCAGAGGACCAATGCCTACCACACTGACATCCCAAAAGGGTACTGGTTCAAGTGTCAGCTACTCTACTTCCAATCCAGCTTCCTGCTCATGTGCCTGGGAAAGCAATGGAAGATGGCCTGAATGCTTGGGGCTCTCCCACCCACATGGGTGACCTGGTTGGAGTTACGGGCTCCTGGCTTCGGCTTGGCCCAACCCCAGCTGTTGTGATCATTTGGCGAGTGAAACAGTGGATGGAAGATTCTCTCTCTCTTTCTCTGTCTCATCTGATAAAGTCTGATTTGTCAATTTTTTATTGTTTTCTATAACCAAAGAAACCTTTGCCTACTCCAAAGTCCTGAAAATGTTCTCCTATATTTTCTTCTGAAAGCTTTATTTGTATTTAGGTTAGCCATCCATCTCAATTTTTTTTTAAGTGTATGTTCATCCACTTAAAAGACTTAGACAATCCTCCATCTTCTGGTTCATTCCCCGAATGCTCACAATAGCCAGATCTGGGCCCAGCCCTAGCCAGCATCCTGGAAGTCCATCCATGTCTCCGATGTAGGAGAAGGGCCCCAGGCACTGAAGCCATCATCTGTTGTCTACCAAGATCTATTAGCGAGAAGCTGGATTGGAAGCAGAGGTTCTGAGACTCAACTTGTCACTGTTTTATGTAAGACACAGGCATTCCAAATGACAGCTTAACCTGTTCTATGAGGCCTGCCCTCATCTTAAATTTTGGTTTATAGTATGATCTGGGACTTAAGATTGCTTTTTTTCCCTTATGGATATCCAGTATTCCAACAGTACCACTTGTGAAAAAGACTTTCTTTTCCCTATTGGATCAGTTTGGTGTTTCAATCAAAAATGAAATAACTGTTTTAAGTGCAGGTTTATTTCTGAGCTTTCTTTTGTTGCACTGATCTATTTTTTTCAAACCATGCGCCTCTCCACACTGTTTTTATAGTATGTTTTATACTATAACTTATAATACTTTTATAAATTTTGTAGTTGTCTTCTGGGAAGATTGCTTTGGGTATTCTAGGTTATTTGCAGTTCCATTTGATTGTTGCTTTTTACCAACCAAAAATTCTTCTGAGAATTTGGGGTTTCATTGAATCTATGGCCCAGTTTGGGGAGAATGCCATCTTAACAGTATTATCACTTAGAATCCACAAACATATTGTCATACTATATCTGTCCATTTATTAGAATCATCTTTGAATTCTCACCAGTTTATGTATGTGTGCATAATAATCTTCTGTATCTTTTGTTAAATATGTTTGGCTTTTTGGTACTATGTAAATAGAATATTTAAACTTCGATTTTTTAATTCTTATATGCTAGCATACAAAAATACTATTGATGTTTGCATGATAACCTTGACTGACTTATTAGAAATTTGTTATAGAGGATTTTTTAAAATATCCATCGCCTCCATCCTAGATTGTGCCTTTATCACCTCATCTCTGAACATTAAGAGTAACTTCTTGACCACTCTGATATCTGTACCACTCTGTGTCTCTTACCTTCAGAACTCTTCAGTGATTCTCTAGTTTGTATAAATTTCAACAAATTAAGGATGGCATTTATGACTTAGCATAATGTAATCTCCATTCTAACCTTTTCTCCTTCTATTCTTACATGAACTTTATGCACCTAGTTTTCTGCTCCTAAGCCTTTGCTGGCATGGTGATTACTCAAAATATTACCCATCTACTCATCCATCAAATTTCCTATTAACCTCCAAAAGGTATTCTGTACCCTTCAGTAGTCATTCCCTATTCTGTCTGGTCCTAGCAGTCACAACTCTGCTTTCTATTTCTATAGGTTTGCTTTTTCTAGACAATTCACATAAATGGTGTCATACAATATAAAGTGTTTTGAGGCTTATTTCTGTCACTTGGCAAAATGTTTTCTGGGTACATCCATGTCATAGCATGTATCAGAATTTCATTCTTTTTATGGCTAATATTCCATTATATGCATATACCACATTTCACTTATCAGTTGATTCATATGTGGGTTGTTTCTACCATTTAGCTTTTAGTAATACTGCTATGGATATTTGTATACAAGTTTTTGTGTTGATGAGTGTGTATATCAAGGAGTCTCATGACCTATCTTTTCATATTCCTCAGCTTGCACATTAGGGTTTTATACTAAACTCCCACATAATAGTTAAAATACAAGCTGATTGCTTTTAAATAACAGCAGAGAGGTGTTTTCTGAGAGCTTCTGTTAGTGGAATTCTGGTTATATATGAATAAAAATAAATGTGGGTCCCAAGTCAGTCAGTACAAATACATTCAGAGATGCAATTGGAATACTGAGACTGTTTCCTCTGTTCACCCATACATCTAGTTAATTTATGAAATATTTTTGTTAAGTCCAGTTAAGTTCAATCATTGCCTCTTTTCTTTCTTGTTCCAGCAGTAGTATGTTAACCATGGTAAAAAAAAGCAAGATGAATTATTTCATGTTGTGTTAGTTGTCTCAGCAGGCATCACTAATAGCAGCCTTAGTAGAGCATTAATATGTACCATCTAATCGTTCCAGTAACTGAGGACCAAAATGATTGCTTATATATAAGTAGAGTTGTTTTAAAGTTGAATTGTAGTTGAGGCAAGTAAGAAAATGCCTTTACTCATTTTTTCCTAAATGTTAGCAGAATTGCATTCTTGTTGATTCTACCTAATGTTAAGAATAGAAATAAAATATGTAGTTAGTGATTAACTTTTATATCACAAAATGATCTTATCTATAATAATGGGTAAATGGTCATTTACTGTTAAGGTAGAATTGAGAGAGGAGTGTCATGGTGGAAGACTACATTGATACCTACCTTAATGCTCAAAGAGAAGAACTTCTAAATGATGGTTCTGATTGCCTATATCAGTCTAATCACTAATTTTTTTTTTAATTTTAGACACAAAAGTTTTGCAGTACTATTTCAATCTTGGATTGCAGGTAAGAGTCATGTTAAATTTGCTTTCATAAGCTCTAAACTCAAAATATAAAGTGTGTTGATAATCAGACTCTTGAACTTTAAAATCCAAGAATACTGTGAGGGGCCTAAAAATTTTTTTTCTGTCTTGTGAGATCTCTGAAGATATGCTATAGGTCAGTTTTCTACTTTAGCCTCCCAGTGCTTAAGTTTCTCTTACTAGAAGAGTAGAGACTAAACTCTGGCAGCACAACTTCAGCAAATATTAGATTAGCCTTCATATTTAGCATTACATACCAACTCTGTACTGTTTTTCTGTCTTTGAATAAACAGAATATTTACCTTGCCTACTTAAAATATTTTATGACTATTTCTGCATTTTGTGTGAGAACTAATCAGACTGTTAGCTACATTATTTTTAAAAGCACTCGTGTGTTCATAGATACTTGCCAAACACTGGTTTCATCACTCCTACAGATGGGTACTGAGATATGTCTTAATATTTCTTAAAGGTATTTCTGATTTAAGCTGAGAGTTCTTTTATTTTTCCTCCTGAAATAACACTTCTGATAATACAAGATAACTTATTTACTGAAAAGGAATGATGCATCTTAAGATTTGGCAGATGATAAGCTATTACAGTCTCCTGGAAAATGCTCATATTGTTTCATATTCCTTGACACTGATTTCCCAGAAACCTTCAACGTTCCAGAAAACCCTTCTCCAAATAGTACCTATAAATTCAGAGTAGTGGGCTGTTTTTTTTTTTTTTGTTGATGTTGTTGTTTTTTGAGACTTTTGTGCTAATTGCACTTTCAAGAATTGATAAATTACTTGCCCCTTCAGTTATGTTTATTATAGTCACATGTGGAAACTTTGTTCTACAGGACTGAGGAATTTAAAATATTCTCCAGCTTTTTATATCACAAGAGTACTAGGAAATGCAAACTAGATATTTAAAAAAAAAATTTCAAGGGCAAAGAGAGAGAGCAAGCTCTCATCCACTGCTTCACTCCCCAAATGTCCACAATGGCAGGGGCTGGGCTAGGCCAAAGCTGGGAGTTGGAAACTCACTTGAGGTTACCTGCATGGATGCAGGGACCCAAGTGCTGAGCTGTAACTGTCACCACTGCTTCCCATGGTCTGCATTAGAAGAAAGCTGGGGTTAGGAGTTGGAGCTGGGTATCAAACCCAGGTATTTTGATGTTAGACACAGATGTCTTATCTGCCATGTAGAATTCCCACCCCAGAGTAGCTATTTTAATATTTTAACATAATAGAAGCAGTAGTGTCCACTGCAGTACATTTGGATTAAATAGAAATTCAAATCATCTGTATAACCAGTATACATTTTCATCATATTCCCTATAACGTTTTATTTTTATTTTTTCCAGTATATGGATTCCGCTGCATAATTTTGTAATGTCTTAAGAATATTTTTTCTTGAACTATTTGACAGCATGATTTTTCGCCTATATAGTATTCCATCAAAGATATATAATAATTAATTCATCCAATTCTCTGTTGTTGAATACTTAGGTTCAGTGTTTTTTGCTTTTAATAATAATGCTACAAAATTTATCATTGTATACAGATGTTTATGTATATCTCTAATTTCCATAGGATGCTTTTCCAAAAGAATTCCTAGATCCAAATATGAAATAACAGATGCTGCAAGAGATGTTAAAATTCTAGTAGAGAACAAATTATCTGTCATTTCTTTTATGTCAAAGTCATTGCTACCATACCTGAAAATCATGACTCAATTGTTTTTTTCACTGAGAAATTCTATGGTATAATAGGAAACAGTAAATTTTTTTTTTGTTTTTTGTTGCCCTTTCTTGCTATCAAGTGCTATCATCAGAACTACTGGCACTCCATGGTCTATATGCCACATGTGCAGCAACTCCCTATAGAGAATTATCCAGTGTATCCTGAGCCACCTCCTCTGATAGGCCAGACTGTTACTCACACGTACAGTGAAGTAGGGAGAGCAGATGGCACACAGGCAGAAGCATCAACAAATGGTGAGTATGTAGTGAGATTGTCAGCAAGACAGACAATTGGATTTTATTGTATGTAATCTAGTAATACTTTCAGATGTTTTATTAGGTACATACACTAAGTCAGTGATTCTCAAAGCATCATATGTGGCCCCCTTTGCATCCCTGAGACTCTTTCAAGGGATTCATGAGGTCAAAAGTATTCACAGCAAGATTTTATCTGCCCCTTTAACTATGTTAGATATGCATTGAAGGTATAAAAATCAGTAATGGGTAAAACTGCTGGCACCTAAACACAAATCAAGGCATTGGCACCAAACAAAAATTCCATTTTTATTTCTTCTCCAGTTTCATCAAAAATGTTGTTTTTAATTAATATCTTTGACTAATTTTATTTCATATACTTTGTGATAGAATAGAAGCTATTCATAAAACATATCTGCATATTGAGTGAAGTACAATGATTAACTTAAGAAAAAGTTCTTGTGCTATTGAGTTACAAATTTTGCCAGCTGACTTCTTTCATGGAACACTCTTGAAAAAATAATAGATTGATTATTCTGACTTGGTTGATCTCGCCATCATTTTCTCAAATGAACAAAGTGACCCTATTATTTCTGGAAAAGCAACTAGTAGCATTTATTGTCAAAGAAAACTCCAGTTTTCATGTAAAACTTAGGCTTTTGGAAAACTTCTATCTACTACCATGAGCTTGACAGCTTCCCAGGAATTAAAACTTTTTAACAAGATAGGTGGAGCAATGAAGCCAATTTCTTAAAATGTATAATGAAATGTGTTAACTTAGTGAGGTACAGTTTCCTAATTACCAAAGCATGATGTTACCCGTGCTTGGTTTTCTAAAGTATCTAACCAAAGTACAAGGTAAAACAGTGGATTCTAATGTAACATAATATGAAAAGTCCATATTGGTAATGACTTTTGAGAAACCACCACTTTGATAGTTTTGGTAAAGCATCACAGGATATCTAGAAGTCTTGTTATTTAAAAAATTCTCTTTTCCAGCTATGTCTCTGAGATCAGATTTCTTCTTATACTTCAACCAAAATGACATATAGTAGATTGAATACAGAAGCATCTGTGAGAGTCCAGCCATCTTCTATTAAGCCATACATTGGAAATTCATACAAATATAAAACAGTGACACTCTTCTCACTTTTTTTAATTTTGGAAAATTTTTTCATAAAATTTATATATATGTAGTTATTTTCACATTAATAAATAGTTTAGTTTTCTTATGTTAATTCTTACTATATTAAATATTGATATAAACCACATAAATAAAATTTATTTGAAGTTCTCAATTTTTTAAGAATGTAAAGTGATCCTGAGACTAAAATATTTGAGAACCACTGTGCCAGACAGTAAGGATGATTGCCATCTATGTGTTTACAGTATAATTTAGATGGGAAAGCATTTGGGAGGGTTTAGAGTAGGATCTTTGGACTGCTCTTCTTAGAAAGAATCAGTAGGAGGCAGAAGAAATGGTATGAACTAATCTAACTAAATCTGTTTTAAATTCTAACACTGCTACTTGATGTTTGTGATTTTGGTTAAGCTATTTAACTTTCCTAAACCTGATTTTCTGTAAACTGGGAAATAGCTGGCTTGCCAGTGTTGTTAGAAGAACTGATTGCAATCTATATATAAGTATGTTGTACCTGGTGCATATTTGAAATGTTAGTTTCCTTTCTCTACTCCCTTCCCTTTTTAAAGTATAGTAATGTTTTTGGAATGTTGTTAGCACTATATAATCTTGTTTCTAGTGAGCTGATATGATGTGGCCCATGGTAATAAAAAAATAAAGTGTCAAACTTCATTGCATTTTTGTACAATGTACCTTTTATAGAGCTCTTTTTAGTTGTAGTAAACCATGAGGCAGTGGCAGTCTTGATTCAATGGAATGGGATAATCTAAATAATTAAAAATTCCTTTTTTTGTCTAATATGTATGGTCACTATAGCAAAGTTAGAACACCATCAATTTCTACTGTGTTTTTGATCATAGCCATTCCATCCGGGATGAGGTGATATATCATTGTGGTTTTGATTTGAATCCATTTTCCACAAACTTATATGTAATGTTTTATTTGAAAATTTTCATATTATCTTTTGGTTGTTTCCTTTTAGTCACTATTATTTATATGTAAAGTGCCCCTGCTGCAGTTGCCGTGATCTTTCTTACAGTTAGTGATATTATTATATTTCACCTGTAAGAACATCTGTTTATTTTGTATGGGATCTATTTCAGTGAATTTTTGTGTATAAAGTATACCATATGCATTCTGTATTTCAGATACTTTTCCAAATGCTGATCCTGCATCCATCCCTCATGGAGCAGTCTACTATCCAATGATGTCAGATCCCTATGGACAGCCACCTTTTTCAGGTTATGATGCCTGCTATCCTGTTGTGCCAGATTATACCTGTGTTGCCTCATGGCATCCAGTTGGTGCAGTCTATGGCAGTTCTTCTCAAATTCATGGTGCTATAAATCCTGGGCCAGCAGGCTATGTTGCTCCAACTTCCTCAGCTCCTCATTATTTACCTCAAAATATGTAAGATTCAACAGTATGAAGTATTCTTGCACTGCTATTTCTTGCTGTTTTGGTTTTTAGAAAGTCTTTTATGTTAGTGTTTAAATGGTTTAGGTGGGTAGAATGGTTACCATTGTATCTGTTTTCAAGAATATTTTATCTTTTGATTTAAAATACCACATTAAAGTAATATTTCTTTGAGTTGTGAATGAAGAAATTGAGTTGAATGTACAACTAGTCCCACATTTTATTCAACTGCTTTCCTATCAGCTGGCTTGTCAACTTTGAGTTAGCTGATGGTAACAATTGATAAAACGAATAAGTCATACAAACTGTTTCCTTAGTTCAGAGATCACACATATTAAAACATGCAAAATTGGAATAACTTGTGCTTTTTTCTAGAAAGCAAAACAATAAAACCAGAAGCCTTTGCCTCTGGGTGACTCAATATTAAATGAGAGTGTTCTTCAGATGTCTTAAGAGTTGTCTGAACTGAGCTGTATTCTGTGGTAATCAGCTTTGAAGGCACACGGTGCTCTGCTTTAGATTTATCCTATACTATTGTTTAAAACTGGATTTATGTAACTGTTTTACTGCACAGTATTGAATTGGTGTCCTTTGCACAGTTAGCAGTAAATAAAAACTAGCATTTAAAATTGCCAAAATGTGTGAGATTTTCTTCTATTTTACTTTTTCATGGCCACAAAGAGTGTACCAGACATTTGATTATTTCAGCATGTTTTTTCCCCTGGCATTTTGGTTGCAAAAGAATGTGAATTTATAGCATGAACTGGTGGGGGTAGTTGCGGGACCATTTGAAATGTCATTTAATCTCAGGTCACTGCAATGCATACTGCTGTATCTAGTTCTTTTCTCCTGAGAATGTTCCTTTTTAGGTTGTATTTCTGTTTTTCAGAAACATCTGTATAAACCCATTATGGAACATTAATCTAGACTTTCTTATTGTCCTATGCTTTGCAGTTTTTCATCTTGATGTTTTGTGTTTAGACTTATCTTGTATCTCTGAAGGCTTGTCTCTTTCTGCGAGACAGTTCATCAATCCATCTTTCCTTTTCCTTTTCATCTATCCAAACACCCCAAGGTGTTCTGTATTTTGATCAGTTCTCCTCTGAGGGGTAATTTGTCCTAAATGCATTACTGTATTTCATCTGACAGCAGTTTAGAAAGTGTTCTTTGGTTGCCCCAAAACCTACTTTTTTTTTAAAGTTTTATTTATTTGAAAGGCAGAGTCAAAGGGAGAGGGAGGGAAAGGAGACAGAGACTGATTGATTGAGATCCTTCATCCACTAGTTCACTCCCAAAATGGCTGTGATAGGCAGGGCTGGGCCTGGCCAAAACTAGGAGCCTGAAACTTTATATGGGTCTCCAGTGTGGGTGTCAAGTATCTAAGTGCTTGTGCCATTTTCTGCTGCTTTCCCAGGCATATTAGCAAGGAGCTGGATTGGAAGTAGAATAGCCGGACTTGAATTGGTACTCATGGGTTTCTGGCTTCACAGGCACTGGCTTAACAGTCTGTACCACGATGCCATCTCTAACCTATTTCTTTCTCTTTCTCTCTTTTGTAAAGATTTATTTATTTATTTGAAAGAGTTACAGGTGGGGGAACGGAAGGAGGGGAAGAGAGAGAGAGAAAGAGAGAGCGAAATAGAGATCTTTCATCCTCTGGTTCACTTCCCCAGATGGCCACAACTGTCAGAACTGGGCCAGACTATAACCAGGAGCTTCTTCCAGGTTTCCCACATGGATAATGGGCCCAAGAACTTGGGCCATCTTCTGCTTTTCCTAGCCCATTAGCATACAGAGAAAATGCAGCCCCACAAAGGAAGGAAGCAGACCCCGGACACTAACCTTGAAAAGTGGTTGCTCCCAATTAACTAGCTAAGCAGCTGCCCAGTATTATCTTGTCAAGGGAGGGAAGATGTCCTAAGTTCTGCTATCTGTAACTCCAGTGATAAATCTGCCCTATAAATCCTCTCCAGGTATCTCTTTTGTAGCCATACAGAATCCACTGACCATTGAAAAGTGTGGCCTTAAGTCACATAGGATGCAGTTTAAACCCACTGCTGTACTGGCTAAGGTGTGATGCTGATGAACCTATAAATATGGTAAGAAACTTGGGATTGATGCTCAGTTTTCAGGAAATGATTCCGGTTGAGCCCACTCATGTTAATACACTGCTTTGGATCCTCCACTGTCTCTGGTGCCTGTTTGAAAGAAGGGAGTTTTCACATCCCAGGTTTCCATAACAAGCACAGAGAGCTGGATCGGAAATGGAGCAGCCAGGACTAAAATCAGCACCCATATGGGATGCTGGCGCCGCAGGTTGTAGTTTAGCCTACTACACCACAGCAGTGCCGCCCCCCCCCAAGCCTGTTTCTTTAAATGTTAGTTATGCTTTTGACTTGTTCTGTCCTTTAACCTGTTTCTACACCCCTGGCAATAGGAACCATTTGAGAAGTCAGAGGTACTTGAACAGTTGAAAGGACTGCAGTGGAACCCATTGCAAAGCAGTTGTTATCTTCAATGTACTATTTTCAAGGCGATTGATATTCCAAATAAGCCAGTGTACAAGTTAAAGGGTTCCATTCACAGAAGCCATTGGTTCAGCTGTTTTTGGATCCATCTTGAAAAGCCTTGCTCTAGGGGCAAGCATTGTAGCATAGCCAGTAAAGCCACTCCCGCATCCCATAGGGCGCCTGTTCCTGTCTCTGCTACTATGCTTCCTATCCAGCTCCCTGCTAAAGGCCTGGGGAAAGCAGCAGAATATGGTTCAAGTGCTTTGGCCCCGCATCCACGTGGTATAACCGATTGAAGATCCTGGCTTTGAGCTGTCTCAGCCCTGGCTGTTGCAGCAATTTGGAAAATGAACCAGCAGATGGACGGTATCTCTACCTCTCTCCCTATCTTCCTCTCTCTCCTTCTCCCTCCCTCCCTCTCTCTGTAAGTCTTTCAAATATTTTTTTTTTAAAAAAGAACCTCTGATCACTTAATTTGTGGATACATCAAGAATAAAAAAAAGCCTTGCCCTAGAACTTGACATCTGACAACTTTAGTAAAGAAAGATGGATGGCATCTCACTGATGTTTGCAACAACCTAACTCTGGATGTATTAGTGCTTTAACTTCTTGGATTCTTAAATTTGTGCAGACTACAAATCATGGCTTGTATAAGTGTTTATTTTAGTCAAGCTTATGACAGAGCAGTGCCCTACTCCCAAGTTTTTTAAATTTGCTAGCATTTCTGATATATGCATAAGTCCCAGCAAGTAATTCTAACTTCAACTGTCATTTGTTCACTAATTAGCTCCATAGGCTGCTTAACAAGGTTGCAGTCTATCTTAAGATTGTGAGTTTGGAATTTGGCTGGTCTTGAAACAAGCACATCTGCCTTCAGTTTCCAGTTGAAAACTTGTAGGTGTATGCCTTGTCCTGAATACCATTACCAATTAATTCAGTTTAATCAGATGATTGTTATTGTCGTAAAACCTGAATTCAACATGTGTACTAAATTGACCTAATTATCAGATGTAATCAGTTTTTATGGTCTGTTTAAGTCATAAATACAAGTCCCTTTGCTGATGTGTTCTACTCTTCTCTAAGAAATAAAAGAGTGAGCCTTGGCCCTCCTATTGGTGAAGACCAGGGAGGTAAGGGTGAGGATAATCTATACTGCTGCAAAAGTCTGCAGTGGTTCTTGGAGGCAGCTGCCAGATAAAAGGAAGTGGTTGTTGTGGTAATTAAAAAATTAAGACTTTACATTGAATCAGCCTGTAGCCAAAATGTAGTGGTAGATTCCTCTTTTACATGTTACATTTCTAGTTGCCCTTAATATTATCAACAATATTCTATCTTTTCTTTACTGTTAACCAAATTTCATCATTCAGAAATACCAGGGGAAGGAGATACAAAGGTAGCATGGTTTATTTGAGAACCTTTACCTCTACCCTGTTCCTGATATAAATCTGGTGCACTAAAGTTAGAAAGTTGGATCTCTTCCATACTGAGGAATAATAATTCATTTTTATTTTTATGTTGTATGTGCATTCTCAAAACTAATTGTGGCTGTCTGCCTTGATTAAGAGCAGATGCAAATATTGAGTCTTTTACTGTTGAAATCCAAGAGTTGTGAATTTAAAACATCTTTCATTTCCTTGGATCCTCTAATCAACGGATAACCTTTTAATTAGCTTTGGAAATAAAAGTATAAACAAGCAAATCATGGTGTTTTCATGTGAACACCAGACATTGAGAATTTAATTCAGACATGATAAATCTCCACCAAAAATGAACTAGTCCATTGGGGAAGGTAGGGCATGAACTTAATCTAGAGTTTTCTAAATCTGGGGCAATTTTAGGTCCTTTGATGTGAAATCTGGAGTATTTTAGTTTTCCATTCATAGCAGAACTAAGAATTCCTGACTGGCAAGCAAAAAATGACCTGTTTTTCCACATCCTATCTAGAATGTTAAATTTCAGGAAAGCAGTTTGATTTAGAACACTTGTCTTTTTTCCTACCTCAATTATCATAGGCAGTTTTATCTATAATACGTTTTAAGGACTTGTTGGGTACCTGTGGGGATATGTAACTTCAAGAAAGGATTGACCTGAGTGTAGGTAACTACCTACTAGGTGACTAAAACTGTTTTAAGGGTGATAATCTGCGGATATGAATTGTAGGTTGAAGATTAGCTGCCTGTTACTCTTTAATAACTGTTGAAGTTTGGGTTAGTTATGCTCTTCTCTACTTTTGTGTTTGAAATTTTTCATAATTATTAAAGAAAAACTACATTGGTAATTGGCCATCTGGAGAGGAGATGTTTGCTTAGGACGTAAGAGTTCAGGTTTTAAAAACTGTTGACTTGGGACTGGCACTGTGGCATGTAGTTTAAGCTTCCACCTGCAGTACCAGCATCCCAGATGGGCACTGGTTTGTGACCCAGCTGCTCCTCTTCCAATCCCGCTCTCTGCTATGGCCTGGGAAAGCAGTAGAAAATGACCCAAGTGCTTGGGCCCCTGCACCCGCATGGGAGACCCAGAAGAAGCTCCTGGCTTCGGATCTGGCCCAGCTCTGGTGGTTGTGGACATTTGGGGAGTGGACCATCTTATGGAAGACCTTTCTATCTCTTCCTCTCTTTGTCTGTAACTCTACTTCTAAAATAATATCTTTTTTAAAAAATTATTGACTTCAATCCAGAAAAGAATCTAATTTATTAGAGAGACTGTCACATAAGATCTGTAGATACGATGTGAAGACATCCATATGATAAGAAATGGCTCTTAACATTCTGCAATTCTCAAGAATAGTCAATAGCTACATGTAAAACTAATTTTTATTAACTGTATAACATTTGCTTGTAGTTTAATCTAATTGAGGTGAGTGAACCACTTCAGGTTTTACTATTTCAGTAACAGTTTTCCTAATAATTATCTCTGCCTTCAAGTTCACTTTTTTCTTTACATTTGGCTGCCAGAGGGGATTTTGGAAACCAGGAAATTTCCTCACTGGTGAACTGCTTTTTCTCCCTTTGGTGAGTGGCTTCTGTGACTGGCTAGACTAGGGGAATGGGAATGTTTCCATAATACTGAAGTTCAATTAAATGAATTCTTACAAATTCAGACCAGTGAATAAAAGTGTTAAGATCTTTTCCAGTCAAGGTTATTGGTTAATGTTACTAATGTATTAGTGTTATATGGGTGGTGAATCCCCCACATAATTAGGAAATTTTTCTTGCGAGACCTTATGACTTTTTCCAAACTCTGTATGTGTAAGTATGTAAGATATGGGTTTTTCAAATTGTTTGCAGAATTGTAGGAAAAATCTGCCCTACTAGTAGGATTCTAAAGTGTACTAGGCTTAAAGAAACTGTTTAATTTCATTGCTCTGGTATGTTAGCCACCTCAAAGTTAGAATTTTTACCTTAATAAAAAGCCAATTTATTTTCAGTTGCTCTGCTTGCCTTAGCAGTTGAACTTTGTTTTCTGCCTTTTAACTGTGCTTAGCTTAGCTTCAGCAACCTAAGTAGGTCTCCCCTTCCTAGTTGTTTTGAAGCATGGCATATGTTTGGCTTTTGTTAACCTAGTTCTTTCCCTTTACTGATTGCTTTTTCCAACATTTTATTATGAAAATGTTCTAAATATACAGAAAAATTGGATGAATATATATCCACGACCTAGATTTTATAATGAACATTTTACTCTACTTACTTTTTCACATATCCATCTCTAAATTCTTATTTTTGATGCATTTCAATGTAAATTGCAGACTTAAATACACTGCACCCCAAATATCTCAGAAAGAATATTGTTAACTAGAATTCTGTATTTCTTACAGATTCTTCTTCTTTTGAGGTAAATTTTACATAGTGAAATGCAAGAAATCTTAAGTGATGCAGTCAGTTTTGATAAATCATAACTGACAAATCATAACTTGAATCCCATGTGCTGATCAAGATAGCATCATCCCTGAAAAATCCCTTCATGCCCCTTCCCAGTCAATCCTTACTTCTATCCCCATCCTTCAGGTAACAATTGTTCATTCTGGTTTTACCGCCATTAGAGATTGACTTTCTGTTATTCAAACTGTATGTAACTGAATCTAATTTTGTGCTCTTTTGTGTAAGGCTGATTTCAATATAATATATTTGGGATTCATCTATCTTACACGTCTCAATAGTTGTTTTCTTATTTCTGAGTAGTATTTCATTATATGGCTGTGTTCTGTTGATGGATACTTGGTCTATTTCCAATTTTCAGATGTGAGTAAAGCTTCTATGAATGTTTTTCTGGAAATCATTTTGTGAACACTTTTCATTCCTCTTGAAAGAGAATTGTTGGGTCATAAGTTAGGTGTATGTTTAGTATTATAAGAAACTGCTGGGCATTTTTCCAAAGTAATTGTACCATTCTTACATTCCCATCAGCAATATATGAGAGTTCTAGTTTTTCCATTTCTATCAGCATATGGTGGTGTCAGTCTTTTTGGTTTTAGCCATTCTAGTGAGTGCCTAAGTGATATCTTGTGGTTAAAATTTACATTTTCTTAATTTTTTATCAAGCATTTTTATGTGTATATTCCTTTGTGAAGTATGATCAGACTGTTTCACATTTTGGGAGAAATTTGTACATGTTGATTACAAATCTTTGTCAAATATACTTCGCACTTCTTTTTAAATTGTCCTTATCTAACTAGTGTACAAATGTTATACACTTTTATGCTCAAAATAATTGGGCCAGAATTTCCAAGTTATTTAGCTGAAAGTTGGTGTTTTGCTTATGCTAACCAGTGTCCTAATGGCCTGAAACTTTAATTATTAAAATACAATGAAACATCAGGAATCTGAATTAGTTGGAAGAAACGTAATTGCTGGCGAGTCTATTACTACCAAACCTTCGAAGGAATGTCAATTAATACTTGAAGTATTGCTCAGATGTACTCAGATTACACCATAACCATGACCAGCTTAACCTTGGTTTATATGTCTTCTTACTCAGATTCAAACTGTTTTGTGTGCAACCTGTATCATATTTTAGGTATCCAATGGAGAATAATAAGTTTCTAGGATCAGGACTTTGAGGTTTCCCAGTGTTGTAAGCTATAGTTTTATCACTGGATTGGTCCTTTATTTTATCAACTCATAGGTTTTCTGAGTGATTACTAAATTTTAAATTAATAGTCATAGCTTGATTTAGTAGGAAATGTAAAAATTGGAATAATGTTTATTTTCAGTCATATACTTTTCAAAATCTATTAGACTGCAGAGGTCTTCTGTTAGTGTTTCTGTTGTCAAATTATAGTGTAAAATCTATTGTTCATAAATATTTATTAATAGGTGGCTACAAATTATTACATTGGAAAAGGGTGGAACAGACATACCTTAAATCTGAGTAACCATACATATGGGGGGGAGTAAATGCTTTATTTTTATTTATAGTAAAGCTAAAAATACACAAAATTATTGTACAAGATTTTTTTAACACAGTTAAGATTGACACTAAGTTTGCACTTCTTACAGAAAGTAAATAAAATAGTTACTGAAAGAGGTTTTAGCTTTTAAAATAGTTTGCAAAGCCAAAACACCATTTTTCACAAACACATTTGAAATTTTTTATGATTAAGCTTAGGAGCTATAATTTGAACCTTAAATTTGACACTAACACTTTCTGTATGATAATGCATGACTGGGGCCACCAGCTAGGCTGAAAAAGTGAATTAAGCATACACTTTATTTTCTAATCTTTTTTTTCTTTTTTGCTGTAGTTCCAAACTGCATTTATTAGTTTAAGTAGAAAGGAATTCCCCATCCTCGATTTCATCCCTATAGTTGAGAAATCTTGAAGATATTGAATCCTATGAATAATTTAAATATTGCTGTCCTCTTGAATACTACTTCTAGTGTTAGAAAAAAACAAGAAAGAAATTGTTCAATATCATAGACTGGTTTTCATAAATACATACATTCTGAACAATTTAAAACAGGTCATCAAAGAAGGAGGTACCTTTCTCTGAAGGGAGGAGAGAACCTCCACTTTGACTATGACCTTGTCTAAACAAGATAAGAGTCGGAGAACTCAGAGGGCTTCCATAGCCTTGCAAACTCATGACTGGAGCATAGGGAGATTACTGATGCCATAGACAGGAGTGTCAATTGGTAAAGTCAACAACAGGAGTCACTGTGCACTTACTCCTCATGTAGGATCTCTATCCTTAATGTGCTGTACATTGAGATTTAATGCTATAACGAGTACTCAAACAATATATTTCACTTTGTGTTTCTATGGGGGTGCAAACTGTTGAAATCCTTACTTAATGCATACTAAACTGATCCTCTGTAAAAAAAAAAAAAAGAAATTATCAATTCCCAACTTGACTCTCACTGGGATTAAACATGACAATAGGTCTGCTCTGATTTCATCATCATTTAAAAAAATCATCTATTATTTTTCACTTTATGTTTCTGTGTGGGAGCAAACTGTTGAAATCCATACTTAATGTATACTAAGCTGATCTTCTGTATATTAAGATAATCGAAAATGAATCTTGATGTGAATGGAAGGGGAGAGGGAGTGGGAAAGGGGTGGGTTGTGGGTGGGAGGGACGGTATGGGGGGGAAGCCATTGTAATCCATAAGTCGTACTTTGGAAATTTATATTCATTAAATAAAAGTTAAAAAAAAAAGGAAAAAAAAAGAAAGAAAGCAACAGTCAGGTCTGGGCCAGGCAGAAGTCAAGAGCTAGAAACTCCATCCTGGTCTTCCATAGGGAGCTGGGTTGGAAGCAGAGCAGCCAGGACTTGAACTGGCACTCCCACATGGGATGCAAGTGTTGCAAGTGACAAATTAAGCAGCTGCACCACAACACTGGCCCCAAGAACCTTTAAAATGTTAACAGCAAGAAGACAAACTGGAAAGGGGTACAGTTGACAGTGACATACCTATGGATGATAAAATACAGCAGAACTCCATTGTTTTTACCTTGTTCCTGTATTTTCTGTCAAAGAGAAATATTCATATTGACAAGTCTAGCTCAGCGCTTTTTAAGCTTGAATGTGCACAAGCATCATGTAGAGATTTTGTTAAAAATAAAATTCTGATTTGGTAAAAAAAAAAAAAAAAAAAAAAAAAAACAAAAAACGTACCATGAGTCTGATGTGTTCAATTCAGGGTTGCCGTGATCCCAAGATGAGAACTCACTACCATCTGAAATGAAACCCAAATATGACCCAAAATTTTAAAAATCATAGGTTGATTGGAACTAGTTTTCATATTCTGTTGCAATTCTTGATTTTATTAAGGGAGAAAATGATGACAATGTTTTAATTTGGAAACCATATTTTTTAATTGGGCAAACTGAATCTCAATTTGGTGGTTAGTCCCATGTATTTTTTTAAGAATACTTATTCAAAAAGCTGAGTGACAGGAAGGGAGACACAGAGAGAGAAACAAGTCTTCCATCTCAGATGGCCTCAGCAGCTAGGTCTGAGCCAGGCCAAAATCAGGAGCCTGAAATTTCATCTGGATCTCCCATGTGGGTGGCAAGGGCCCAGGTACTTGGGCTATCTTTTGTTTCTTTCCCAGGAACATTAGCAGAGAACTGGATCAAAAGCAGAGCAGAAGGCACTTATGCCAATGTACTGATACAGGATGCCAGGGTCACGAATTGTGGGTTAAACCATTGTACGACAATGCCAGGCCCAGTCCTATGTTTCAAAGTGCATATCCATATTCATCTTTACTTTAAAAGCTTTTCTTTTTGTCTCTCTACTGTCACCATCTAAGTCCCTCGAGAACTCCAGTAAAAATCCAAAGGGTCAGTTTTAGGGTTTCTATAAAACTGGAGAACTGTCAGGATGGTTTTTCATTTGGAAGGCAATTGGTGGCAATGAGTATTTGAGGGGCTATTTTGAACTTTGAGGGGAAAAAAAAATGGCCAAGACCAGCTTAACTGTACTTACACATGATTGCCTACTTTAGATTTAAATGAAAGATACACTGCTACCTATTCATTCAGGTGCCACTGAGAACAGTGTCTTGGTGTGTATGTTTCTGTGTGTTCATGTGTTGGCATACAACCTTTTAATGCTGAAGGGCAAAAAAAAATGTTGCAAATTAGTGAAAATGACTTTCACTCTGCATATCATTCTTCTTTAGTCTTTTTTAGTTCTATCAAGTCATTTGGAGTTGTAAAGAAGGCTTTTTGGGAGGAGGCGCAGGAGGGGAAGATGGATTTGTGCTACAATCATGGATGTGTGAAGCTTGATTACAGTGATCAAAAGTTGTGGGTTCTGTTACTGGGGAATTGTTTTTGCTTCAGCTATGTGGTGGCAGAAAGCCTCTATAGAGCTTTCCCAACTTTTCACATCAGATAAGAAAACTAGCTTCTGGTATAAGGGTGTCCCACTTAATTTTATATTTAAGTATCATAATTCCTAATATGTATATGTTTCTCAAGTACCTCCAACACTGATGGTATATTTTTAGAAAAAGGAAGAATACAGCTTGTATCAATAAGCTAACAAGTACATGATGCAAATCCATTCTAGATAGCAAAAGATAAAACAAATACTGAACTTAAAGATGCTAGAACACCCTGGCTTGCTGCCTGAATCATTCCAGTAATTAACTGCTCTGTGCTTAAACATCCCATTTTTTAAAAAGCCACCTACTAGCACTTTCTCTGGATCACCAAGCAGCATATAGTTTAAAATCCTAGGCCATAAATCAACATGTAAATAGTAATATCTCAAGTGTGCAGACTTGCTTTATTTTGCCAAAAATGTATATTTTTATATTTTACAGGTAAGCTCTTTTTTTTTCCTGACTAAATGCTTATTCTTAAAACCAAAAACCTCAAATCTTGATAGCCCTCGATATAACAGTTGTGTTACAGAGAATGCTGTCATGGCAGTTCATTTTAGCAATTCCTTACCACATCTCAGGAAGTATCTTTCCATTAAAAAATTATTCCAGCTTCCTCTCCCTTCAGAATGATCTAATAATTACCAAACAAAATGAAGGGCCACGGTCAGTACAATCAGATGCTATTAAGTTTCATTACACATATGTGTACATAGACAAGGTTCCCACTTTAAGAAACATCCCCACAAAAGCAAAGCAAGCCAAAACTCTGATCTGTTGAAAAAAAAAAAAAAAGTGACTGAAAGAGTCATTGGCAATGCAGTAGAAATAACATTTCTGTGTAGTAAAGTACTACTCAGTTTCCAGTTGCTAGTCCTGCATCAACAGAGTAATTGGAGCATTTACGCAAGTAGAGCAAACCAAAGAAACAATCTAAAATGCCCATAGTTCTGAGGCAAAGCTGCAAGGATTGAAAGTAGGGGGAGCTGTGAAGTAAGTATGAAGAGGTTATTTAAATGATCCCAACAATTACATTAATATACATTGACTGGTCTATACAAGCAATCTGTTTATTAGCACTCTTTTGAAAGCTTGATTACCAAGATAATATGTTCTAATCGTCTTTCTTTTAAACAAACTTCTGCCTAACTTCAAGTACTTTTTATCTGATGATTTAACAAACCAAGATCCGAACCATTAAAACTATCAATCAAAACACTGAATCTTACCCACAATTCAATGTGAATGCCAAATCGTTATATTTTCTGGGTAAGATATTGCCTCATATTTTCCTCTAAAATTCCCATTGAAATTTCCAAAGGAGGTTTGCATTGCCATAAGAACTATAAATTTTTTTTAAAAAGGTAGTGTTTTTTTGTTTTGTTTTTTAGGTTCTTGAACCATATTGCAGGTACATGTTTAGATGTTTTGCACTTAGTTGAAATAGCCTAAATTAGGCCATGATGGAATGAAAAATAATGAAAAATTCTAGGAGGCAGAACTGGACATTTAAAAAAAATTCCCATGGAAGTAGGTTGAAGTAAAACTTGGATCATTTATATTTGTAAAAGTTGGCCTATTCCAAAAAATGATTTTGAATTTAGAACCTTTCCTCTTTGTACTGCATTGGCCTTAAAGCTAGAAGTGGAAGGCATAACTTCAACCATGATCACTTTGTCATAAAATCCAGACATTGTAATATTTTTACCCTTACTATCATAGAGATGTGAGTGTCATTATGGGATCAAGCAAATTCATCTAAGGTGTCTGGAAGTAATAAGAAAGCCAACTGTAATGGAGGTGAACCATGGTATAGATATTTTATACTAGTAAATGTTTTATATAAGTATATTTGACTTCACAGTACATTTTTAACTTTACATTTAAATATGTCAGTCTGAAATTTTGTTCATAACATTTTGAGCAAATGAAAAAAGGGTATTTGTAGTGGCTATTTCATTTGCACATCTCCTGTATATAACATATATGCTTAATAATGTCTATTTCTGTGATCTAGATTTGAGTTATTGGGTTCTGTGATGTTGAGCAAGTTGTTATTCTTCTCTGGGCCTCCTTTATTCCTATTCCTGTTCTTTTATTTGTAAAATACCAAGTTGGAATAGAATCAGTCTTATCTAAGGTTCTCTTTTAGCTCTAACATTTTTACCTCTATAAATCTACTGAGGTTGTCTTATACCTTCTCTAGGGTCAGAGGATATGACCATTTTGACTTGAGATACCATTTTTGATAGTAGCTATCAAAGGTGGTACTTTCTTCATACTTTCTACTAAGTTAGCTAATAAAAATGTTGATGTCACCAACATAAAAATTAGGACAAAGTTTGGCTTTAACCACCATTCTAAATGAGGCCTCAACATTGCTAGTGAAGTCATAAGCTCAATTCATGCAGAAAACACCCTGAAAATATCTGAAAAACAATGTACTCCCATGAAATATGACACTAGTTTCTTTTAGCAGCAGGGATTGACTACTGTGATTTATACATACTCTTTCTTGAGAACATAGCTGAGAGAAGACTGTTTTGGAGCATGGCTCCTTGTGTGACTACCCTGTTCTCTGACAAATTGGTAAGTTAATTGCTAGAACAGTTATATGAGAAATATATACACTTGTGAGAAAGACATGTGGTTTTTCTTTTCATGAACTAGAGCTATATATATTGTTTTTTTGGTAACATCAGTACAAATTAGTAATGTAGTCAATGTTTTATTATTCAAAGTTACTTTGACAATTGGGTAAGTTAGATGAACTCCTACTGGTGTTGACGTTTAAAAGAATAAGATGACACCTAACTAACTCTTTGTTTTCTGGGGACACATACTGAATTTAATCTCCAGAATTCAGACCTATTAGGACTGTTTCAGGTCATTTATTAGAGTCTAAATTGGAAAAACCTTTGTGCTAATGCTGGTGAAAACCATTCTTGCTTATAGCATGTTATCTTGTGGTGGTTATCAGGTCTAAAACAATGACCTTTATGGTCATCATTATGGACTTCACTTTTAAACTTGAACCTTTGTAATCTGATGAGGCACTCAAGCTGTGGAAAGTAAATTTTGGATGTATATTGCTTCATAATAGCAGAACTTGGATCATGTGCACTGTTTCATGAGTTCACTAGGGTTGTTATTTTATATATCTAACAAATTTACACATGCAGTTTCATTGCTCCCAATGAATATTAAAACTGCAACCTGAATTAGGTTATCTAGACCTAAAATTGAGTTCTCTTCTGAAAGCGATTAAATTGAAGATGCTCATTTTTCAGATTCTAACACCTCAGCAAAATGTCATTTTTCTAATAGAAAATGTTTCAAATCCAGACTTGTATCTTAGAAATTCTTTGATAGCAATGATGATTAAAACTATAAACAGTAGATAGGACCCTATAAATATACCAGCTAATGATTTTTTTTTCTTTTCAGTGTATAAGATGTAGTGACTATTGGTTAGAGTGTAGTAGAAGTTTTTAAAAAACAGTACACATCCTAAATACTAACTTTGATAGTATCAAATATCAAAATGTAATAAGTTAACTGAAACACACAAACACAGGAAAGGAATTCACCTAACTTATTAGATATGCCATATACTATGGGGTAAATATCTCATTGGCACACATTACGAAACTGACACATCTTTAAGAAACAAAACTCAACAGCCCCCACAGTAAGAAGTTGTAGTGTTTCAAAACAAAACAAAAGGCCAGTTATACCTAGAAACCACGAGCTGACAATTCTTTGGAGTCTGTTCGGCCTCCCTCTTATGCTGTTCATTGAACCAGCATGGGCAGCGTGTAGCACTGAAGGGCAACAAAGATAGGCAGGTTGGTTTGCCTTATCTGATAGCTGGTGGGGACTGCTGGCCACATCCCTCCACCCTGTGGGGACATGGTGTGAGATCCTGAGGAAGGTCAGGAATCTGTGGCAGCAACAATAGCACAGTGGCACCTGGAGCTTCAAGGAAGCAAAGGTAAGAAAAGCAAAGCAAAAGGGTTAAGCACCCAACTGCACCTCTGCTGATTAGGGGCAACACCCCTTCAGTTGGTTGTGAGATGGACTTAGTGTTTATAGGTATAAAAAGGCAAATAATATAATAGTAAAACAAGAACAAAAATATGGAGGATGTGGCTATAAAAGACAGTGAAAATAATAGGAGTTTCACTCCTTCCTAGCGGGGGCAGTGAGAGAATCATATTCTATGTCACTTCTGAGAGCAAGGATATTATAAATTTTCTGTTGAGTTCCAGAACAGGTGATAGGGGCTTGACTTAGAGCCGAGTAGTAACTTGTTCTTCCTGTCCATCACCCCATTTGTGCATGAGCAAGTCACAAGCCTCTCCCCAAGTTTCAAATACATCCTCTGAGGAGTCTAAGAGTTTAGAATTTGAGGAGCAGATGCTGGATGCACAGTGAAGAGAGCTGGAACAGGTTAAAGGGCATTCACTGCTCTGAGCAGCGCCCCGGACTTCTCCTAATTCTACCTCACTGAGGTTAATTTCACTTTGAGAACAGGCCTCTGCTTTCCCTTTCTCCATCTGAGAATATCTGATGTCCTGCCACATATAGTGCTGCTGAACGATTCCATCAGAAATGGTGTACATTGGTTCTGAACTGGGTTCAGACATATGACCATTAAACTTGGAGAATAGGAGACCCAATTTCTTGAGAGAAGGGCCCATGAAGGAGCGTTTGCTTGATGACTCGGCTTTTGACTTTCCTTGGGCACCACTGGCTCTTGGCATGGTTCTGATGAGAGGTGGCCCATGGCATGCCTTTTTCTTACAGCCTAAATTGAAAGAAACACTCTTGGATTTGGCCCGAGCCCCACCACTGCCATCATTGGTATCATCCCTCTGAGAGAGTTCAGTGCTGCTAGTGGAAAGGCTTCTCCTTGGCTGTTTTCTATTTCCTAAGAGGTCAAGCACTTCGTATCGAAAGCTGGAGATGTCCTGCTTTAGTTCCTGGGGAAAGAGAGGAGGCACATTATGTCAAGAAGCTTGGTTTTTAATTCAAAGTGGGCACATTCCCCTTTGGAACGTAGCAGGGTTTTCCTAGTAGCAAATCACCAAGTCTGCAAACTATCAGAAAAGTCTCCCATTATCCAAGCACAAGAAAAAAAAAATGTTAATAATTCTGCAGGCAGGGTTGGCCACTGCAAAAATTGTGCAGTGGGTAAAGTTGATTTCAGAACCACCTCAGCAGGGCACATCAACAGACTAATTCCTGCTAAAGTGTTAACTGACAATGAAAGTATTAGATTAGGGCGCTGGCTTTCACAAGTATCTGCATATAAAAGGACTACTGAAGAAGAAAAAGCTTTCAGGACTCTAAGGAATGAAACTAGAGCAGTGGAATGTCAGAGATGAGACTGCTCTCTGGGGACAGAACTGTTCCTTTAAGTCTCTATGAACTGTCCTCTATCTTACTGGCTACTTAGATACTAGGTTGTTCCTTTGAAAGCCTTTTTTTAAAGCTTAATCTGATCATGTCATTCCCTTGCTTAAAACTAGTAATTTAGGACAAAGTTAAGCACCATGCCATGGATTAAAGTTTTTTTAAGGTCTAGTACCTATTGATTCTTTCTAGTTTCATCTCTCTCCTTCCCCTATTTCTCGGGCTGTCTACTGTCCACCCATACAGGCATATTCTCCCTTGTGCTGTCCTCTCTGTCTGGAACACCCTTCTCACCAACTCTTTCTTCATCTGGCTCCTCTGAACCTCAGCTTAAGCACCGGTTCTGCTGGAAAGACTGTTCTGGCCCTCCAAGTCCAAGTTGTGTTCCTTCTCTCTGTTTTCATAGTGCCTATATTTACCCTGTCAGAATACTCAATCATTTATCACTCTGCATTACTGCTTGTCACTCCACGATACTAGAGACTGTTTAGATCTTACTTACTACTGTATGCTAGCACTTAGCAGAGTTCTTGGCACTCCATAGGTGCCGAGTTCAGGCTCTCCATAGGTGAATTATGTCTGTGGATTACGATAATGGCCTTCCTATATACCTTAGAAAAGAAATGTGTTCTAGGAAAGGGTATCTCAACCTCTGCACTATTGAGATGTTGGGCTGGATAATTCTTTGATATAGGAAGCTATCCTCTTCATTAGCAGAGGTTTAGTAGCAACCTTGCCTTTATTCATTAGATACTAATGTAGTGACCAAAGATGTCTCCTGACATTCCTACATGGCCTGGGAATCAAAATTGCCCCCAAGTGAGACCCACTGTTTTAGGCATATGCCAAGAGTAACAGAATTGTATTGTTTATTGGTAGTGTTTCTTAAGACCTTAAATCTAAGAACAGATTTTTTTTTTTTGGTCTTACATCTTTTAGGTAAATAAGTACTTTAAATCTCCAAAAAGCTTACCTTTTCTGTCTTGCCCCTCACCATACATCCTTGCCACATCATTTGCAGGGGTGGGGAAACTTTTTTCTGCCAGGGGCCATGTGGGTATTTATAACATCATTCGTGGGCCATACAAAATGATCAACTTAAAAATTAGCCTGCTATACATGTATTGAATTTTGAGTCCTGTCTGCAGTTGCCCCGGCAGGGCCACGCCAAATGGTTTTGTGGGCCTTATTGGCCTGTGGGCTGGATGTTCCCTACCCCTGAAAAACACCCAGAATATTAAAAGACTGCATGGAGCACACTTATTTGATTCATAAAACTGATTGTGATTTGATAAACATTGGTAAAATTTCTCCATCTACTGGGTGACAAGCAGTTTCAAAAAAGAAAATAAGTATTAGAACTGATTGTATGCGGGTATAGCTGTGTTATCGGCAGGTGAAATTTTATCACAAGTAACCCCAAACACTTTGAAGATTAAATGATGCTTAAGAAATAAAAAATGAGAGACCACTTAGTGATTAAATTACCTTGAAATTTTCTTCTGTTAGTCCTTCATTTGTTTTGGAATTTCTTATCATTGCAGCCACATATCTTTTAACTAAATTCCTGATAACTTCCTGGAATTAAAAAAAAAAAAAAACAGGAAGAAGCATTCAGTTTCCTTCTTAGGCTCTTAGTGAAATGAGCAATGAACACAGGAAATAAAACATGCTTAGATCATCTTTGCAACAAAATCCTTACAGGATCCAGCCTTTTTCTGCCCCCAAAATGGATTAAGTCCATTGACTAAACAAATTATTATGTCTCTGAATGTGGGAGTAGAGTGAGCCAGTAAAAGCCAATTCACACTAAGTGCAAAATTTCTACCTAAGTATAAAGGAAATATGCATTCACACTTATAGAATAATAACAATGAAATAATGCTTGAATGATCATATTATCTGTTCCTTTCAGGCTGGATTAAACTGTAACACTCCTAGGAAAATGAGTTTTTCCTCCTTTTATAAAGTTCAGAGTCTCTAAGTGCTAATTTCAATATGCACTAATAATATACTCAGGGTATTTTTTTTTTTTCAGAATCAACCTATACTTCTTTACAGGAATTGTCTCTTGATTTGACCTCAGGGCAATAACACACATATGGTCTCTATGATTTGTATTAGTGATGATGATGATGTTGATAGCTGTCACTTACTGCACTAGGTTAGGCACTGTGCTGGGCAATGCCCCACACCACACACACGCACACACACACTCATCACTCAATTTCCAAGACCCTGTAAGAAGTTTTATCATAATTCCCCTTTAACAGATGAGGATTCTGAGACTCAGTGAGGTTAACAGGTGTGTCCAAAGTCACACTATTAGTAAATGCAAAAACTGGAATCCACTTTCATTTCAATCTGATTTCAAGGCCTATAGTAACAATAGCTAATGCTGTATATATTATATCTGTTACTCTGATCTTAAAGAAGTCACTGAGAGGCAGATGTTGTGGTGCAGTTGGTTAAGCCAGTGTGTACAAAACTGGCATCCCATGTCAGAGCACCAGTTCAAGTCCCAGATGCTCTGCTTCTGACCTAGTTCCCTGCTAATGCACCTGGGAGAGCAGTGGAAGATGGTTCAAGTACTTGTCACCCTGCCACTCATGTGGGAGACTAGGATAGAGCTCCTGGCTCCCAGCTTGGCCTGGCCCAGATCTGGATGTTGGGGGCATTTGGGGAATGAACCAGAGGATTGAAGATCCTCTCTCTCTCTCTCTCTCTCTCTCTGTGTGTGTGTGTGTGTGTCTGCCTTTCAAATAAATACACAAATAAATCTTTTAAAAAAAGTAACTGAGATGTCCTTGAAACAATTTTTATAAGGACTTTGAAGCAGGAAATGAAGACAGTGAATTTTTCTTAAGACTCATTATGAAAATAATAGTGGTTAGAGGCAGGAATAGTAAGAGAAGAGTTCTTACCAAATACTGTATTTTCTGTTTCTCTTAATTATGTCCTAAGAGAGAGTTAGGAGAAGTGACCTGTAGAATAAGGATGAATTTACTTCAAGCCTGCTTTTTTCTACTTTGGGCTTCTTTTAATCAGAAAGGTGAGAGATGATTGTCTCTTACTTGGGATTTGCAAGGATCATTCTCAAAAGATGTTTCTGGTATTTGGGTGCTTGGTTGTTTTCTGTCTGGTGGGGAGAGTACCCAAATGTTCCCTTGGTTTATTACATTTTTAGCATGCTGAAATGCTTATTTAATTCTGTAATTAAAGTCATGTTGTAATTTAAGAAGAGTTGTGTTCCTAACATTCAGATAAGCTTTTAATTCATTGATGTTACTTTCCTTTTGTTATGTATTCCTGATGCATTGTATAGTATCATTACTCTATGCACTTTTTTTTTTGACAGAGACAGAGAGAAAGGCCTTCCTTTTCCATTGGTTCACCCTCTAAATGGTCGCTACAGCCAGCGCGCTGCGCTGATCTGAAGCCAGGAGCCAGGTGCTTCTCCTGGTCTCCCATGCGGGTGCAGGGCCCAAGCACTTGGGCCATCCTCCATTGCCTTCCCGGGCCATAGCAGAGAGCTGGCCTGGAAGAGGGGCAACCGGGACAGAATCCGGCACCCCGACCGGGACTAGAACCTGGGGTGCCGGCGCCGCAGGCGGAGGATTAGCCTAGTGAGCTGTGGCGCCGGCTGCACTTTTTCTTCATAGTAGATTTTACCCTTGTATCACCTAATTTTAATAGCTATAATGATTTGTTAAATATCTTCTTATTCCTGCTAAATAATAAAAGAATAACAGAAAGACTGGGTCTTGTTCACAGTGATTTCTGTTGTACCCAGCTTAACGTCTGATAAACAGTAGGTATTAAAGTATTTGTTAACTGAGTGACCAATAACATTCTATTTTACTTAATCTCAAAAATATAGGTTTGGAGTAGGGTTTTGGCCTTATAGTTAAGACACCCACATCTGATATTGGAGTACCTGGGTTTGATTCCTGGCTCTGGTTCCTGATTACAATTTCTTCCAGTGCAGACCTTGGGAGGCAGTTGTGGGTTCCTGCCACTCAAGTGGGAGACCCAACTTGTGTTCCTGGCTCCTGACTTTGGCCCAGCCCTGGCTTTGCAGGCATTTGGGGTGTGAACCAATGGATGCAATCTCTCCCAGTGTCTCTTTCTGTTCCTCTACCTCTCAAAATTTTAAAAAAACTTTCTAAGTCATGGATGCTGTTGAATACACTGAGACATTGTTCAAAGACAATGAACAGGATGATAAACCAGGTGAATCCACTGTAAAGTGATACTTCAGCCTTTGATGAAATAACAGTCTCTCCAAGCCTCCTACTCCAGTCAAATGGAACATATCCAGAAAGCCAGCATGGAATTTGTTTCTACTTCACCAAACTGGCCAAAAACCATTGTCTTTAGTTCCAGTTAGGAAGCTTTACCTGATAATGCTGATTTTGTATCAGACTGTCAGCATGGCGTTCCTGGAATTGAAAATGGGAAGACAGGTTACATAAGCAATCAGCCCCGCCCTACCCACCCATCCGGATATATTTCTAAACATTAAGATTAGAGAATAACACAGGAGCTCCTTCTTGACAAACCCCCAAAGCATGTGTAGACTGGAGTGATTTTGACATTTAAGATACGGAATGTCATAAAGGAAGGAAGGGAAGAAACAAATTTGTCTAAAGGGAAACAATTTGAAAAAGGCTTACTGTGAAACTTCTCAAGTTGTGCCTTCTCCGTCTACCATCAGGGTCTCTTTTGGGGCAGAAAGTGTTGTTGAACCAGTTGCCAAGGTATAGAAATGACTTGGGGCTGGGGATGATGTTGAAAGGAGGTGGCAAGGTACCACCTTCATCAAAGTAACTCATCCAGAGCTTTGTCCTTGCAAATTTCCACTCAATATCAGCATGATCCTATGGAAGACAGAAGTTTAAAGATTTGGAATGCCTCATTCTAACCTTTCTTTTTGCTTCTGTAGAGGACACTCTGTCAGTAGCTATATCCTCAAGTTACACATAACTGATGATCCTGTAATCCCACTTTTAATAAGGTATATACCTTATCAATATACTTGCAAAAAGATATATGCATAGACTGTTCACTCTAGCACAGCTAGTAATAGAAAAACAACTAACACAACCTAAACATCCAATAGTGGGAGACTAGTTAAATAGATAATATCGTATCTAAAAATAGCATACAATATAATAATTAAAAGCAAAGAAGCTCTATAGATATTTTATAAGTACATATATGTGTCTAGATATGTCTATATGCATCTAAGACCTTTAGGTGAAAAAAAAAGCAATGTAAAGCAGAGCATATGCTGTATACATGAACCCACTTCTATAACTGTAAACCCTTTGTATCACATGCTTGCAGGTTCTAGACAGGTACATACTAAACTGATCATAGTAGTATTTTTAAGGAGTGGAACTGGAGTGGCGCTATGGTTTAGATGTGGTTTATTCCCCAAGGGTTTATGTGTTGGAAGCGTGATCCTCAGGTTGTGGTGTTAAGGTGCTGAGACCTTTACGAGGTGAGGCCTAATGGGAAGTTCTTAGGTAACCGAGGGCACTGTTATCAGAAGAAATTAATGTAGTTCTTGCAAGCCAACCCCCACTCTGGCTTCCTTTCTGGCCATGTGTCTCTCCCTCTCATGTACATTCCCCTTTCATGATGCTATCTGCCATGAGGTCCTCAGCTAAGTCCATGCCAGAGTCATGCTCTTTTTTTTAAGGATTTATTTATTTGAAAGGCAGAGTTACAGAGAGGCAGAGGAGAGGTAGAGAGAGAGAGAGAAGTAGAGAGAGAGAGAGAGAGAGAGAATCTTCCATCCACTGGCTCACTCCCCAAATGTCCACAGTCCACAACAGTTAGGTCTGCGCTAGGCCAAAGCTAGGAGCCTGGAACTCTATTCTGGTCTCCTGTATGGGTGGCAGGGGACTTCAAGTACTTGAGCTATCTGCTGCTGCTTTCCCAGGTGCATTAGCAGGAATCTCGATCGGGATGGAGCAACCAGGACTTGAAACAGCACTCTGATGTAGGATGCTAACATTGGAAGTCGTGGCTTAACCTGCTGCACCATAAAACCAGCTCCAGTGTTGAATTTCTTATATTCTGAAGTATTTGGAGTAAAATGTTATAATATTGCCAACTCACTTTCAATTATTAAAAAATAGGGGGGCTGCCATTGTGGTGTGGTTGGTTAAGCTGCTGCCTGTGACATTGGGATACCATATAAACACTGATTCTAGCCCTGGCTGCTCCATCCTGATCTAGTTTACTGCTAATGCACATGGGAAAGCGGCATAAGATATCCTGAGTGCTTAAGCGCCTGCCAAATGGAGTTCCAGCCTCCTAGCTTTGGCCTGGTCCAGACCCTGAAATTGCAGCCACTGGGAGAATGAACATTTGGATGGAAGATCGCTCTTTCTCTCTTTCTAACTGAGCCTTTATATTTAAAAAATAAATCTTAAAGAAATAACGTCCTTGAGCCCCCAACATTTTCATAAGACAGTGCAAGCTTTGTTTAGAGGCCACATAACTTATGATTTATACCCATCAGCTTTTTAAATAAAGATTTAATTTTTTTGAAAGTCAGAGTTGGGCGGGGGGAGACACACAGAGTTGGAACTCCCATCTGCTGGGTCACTCTCCAGATGGCCACACAGCAAGTGATGGGTTAGGCCAAAGCCAGGAGCCAGGAGCTTTATCTGGGTCGCCCATGTGTGTGGCAGGGTCCCATATACTTGGAACATCTGCTGTTGCTTTTCCCAAGCCATTAGCAGGGAAGTGGATCAGAAGTGGAGCAACTAGGACATGAACTGGTTCCCATATGGGATGCCAGTATCACAGGTGATAAATTTACCCACTATGCTACAGTGCCGGCCCCTACCCATCAACTTTTTTTTTGACAGGCAGAGTTAGACAGTGAGAGAGAGATACAGAGAGAAAGGTCTTCTCTCTCCTGGTTCACCCCCTAAATGGCTACTATAGCCAGCGCACTGCGCCAATCTGAAGCCAGGAGCCAGGTGCTTCCTCCTGGTCTCCCATGCGGGTACAGGGCCAAAGCACTTGGGCCATCCTCCACTGCCTTCCCGGGCTACAGCAGAGAGCTGGACTGGAAGAGGAGCAATGGGGACAAAACCGGCACCCCAACTGGGACTAGAACCCAGGGTGCCAGTGCCATAGGCAGAGGATTAGCCAAGTGAGCCATGGTGCCGGCCCCTGATAGGTTTGCATTATTTCATACCAATAAGTTTGTGGTTGTTTGTCAGAACAGCAATTGAAAACTAGTACAGATATGTGTGAAAGAACAGGGATCATCTTTTGGAGGCTGAAACAATATTGTTATTGGCTACTAAATTTGGTCGAAGATTTCTTGGGGCTGGTGCTTTGGCATAGCTGGTAAAACCACTGCCTGTAGTGCTGTCATCCCACATGGGTGCCAGTTCAAGTCCAGGCTGCTGCACTTCTGATCCAGCTCTCTGCTGTGGGCTGGGAAAGCAGAAGATGGCCCAAGTCCTTGGGCCCCTGCACCCACATGGAAGACCAGAAAGAAGCTCCTGGCTCCTGACTTTGAATCAGCATAGCTCCGGCCATTGCGGCCATGTAGGGAGTGAACCAGAGGATGGAAGACCTCTCTCTCTCTCTCTCTCTCTCTCTCTCTCTCCCTGCCTCTGCCTCTCTGTAACTCTGATTTACAAATAAATAATTTTTAAAAAAGGAATACAACCTAATTCAGTTATATTTTGGTTGTCTAATTTCCAAAGGAAATAGAATCTGTCTGCATAGATCACTGTTTTTTTTTCTGGAACAATTGTTACAGATACTCTGGGAAAAAAAAGGAGTTCTGAGAAAGAGAAACAATATAGACCCTTCTATCAAAAGCTTACAGTGTAAGGACAAAAATGGAAATCTCTTTCTTTATCATTTCATGAGATTTTGAAAGGGCTATCTAGGTCTTACAATGTGGGCTCAGAGTGGTTTCTGGGTGAATATCCACTCTGTCACCGAATCCTAGAATTTGCCCCTTTAGCCTTTCAGATGTCCCACAAAGGCTTTCATTTTGCTCTCCAAGGAAGCAATGCTTAGCTACCATATTAAATAATTTGTAGATTGAGTGCAAGAGTGACGATTTTTAAGTCTGATTCTATGAAGTTAATGGAATCAATGGATCTATTAAAATTGTGTGTAAAATGTTGACTGTAATACATTTTTCTCGGTGTTCAGTGTTTATTATATTCTCAGAGGAATCTGCACTCAGCAAAATGATAAATAACCTCCAAAGTAGAGGATTCTGTTGCCTTCTGAGATTCCCATTGCCTGTTCATGAACAAAAGATACTAACCAGTTGTTAATGGATTGATTGGAGATACCTCTCTCTTGTTCAGGGGGACTAAAAGCAGTAAGTTCAAAATTGAAAGCTAGCTCCTATATTGAAATTAGCTTCTTAGACCCAATGCTAGATTTCATTTAGTGAGTTAATAAACATATAGCTGACCTTATTATGAGTTTAACTGAAGAAATATTTTGGTGACTGTTTTTCAATAAGTTTTTTCTTTCATCATTCTGGTGAAGCCCAGGCTATGGAGGGGATTTGGGGAGTGAACAAGTGGATGGAAGATCTCTCTCTCTCTCTCCTCTCTCTCTCTCTTAAATATATAAATCATAAAAAACTGGATGTTTTGACTATGGTAGGATAATTTATAATGGGAATGCAAGAACAATGACATTTTTCTTTTAATGACCTGTCTTCTCCATTGTCAAAGTATGCATCATTCCAAAAGGGGAATTCTGTGAGAGCAAAGCAAAAAATGATAGTGCTAGATGAAATACTGAATTCTATATCACATTATTTCATCCTTGTGACAAAAACAAAGCATGCCTGCATGCTTTATTGATCTATCTTTCCATCCTTGTGTTAAGATTTACAAGTGAGATGGTCATCACAGAGATAAGTACTGACATATTTATTGAGTTGGAAAATGAAGTCATCCTTTTTGAGATAAGAAATAAATCTGATTTAGATCTCCAAGCAAGATGGCAGAATAGGAAGGGAAGCACACTGATAGTCCAAGAAGAGACAGTTTAATAAAAGTGGAGATACTGCAGGTTCAAGGAAGAGTTGGGGAAGAAACAGCAGAGGAAACTCTTACGGAACTAGTGATTCATGGTGGACCTGCGTGGAAGGCGTGGGAGCCCACGGCTCGGGACAGCAGCCACGGAATCTATGCACCAGCGCTGGAACATGAGGTGAGTCGAAACCTCAGTAGCCCAAGACACTGGCGGGAAAGCAGAAGGAGGAGCCTAGAGGGAACGAGGCTTGAAGCCCCATGGGGGAAAGTTCACCAGGCTAACTAGAGGAGAGAGAAAAAAAAGAAAAAAAAGGGACCGGTACAGACACGAGTCTCTCTCTCTGCTCACCTCTCAAAGGCGAGCAAGACAAAGATCAGGCACCATTTTGGACATATGTCATAAGCAGGGCAACCTCAGGTCTGCACCCACTCTCAGCCAAGCAGAAAAACCTGACTCTGGGGGCAGGGGCTGAAATAACAGGAGGTTAGGACCTAGTGAATGTGTGAAGCTAATGAACTGGGACTGTGAAAAAAGAGACTGTGGGTGAGAGAACTCACGGAGTTCACATGAGTACTCTTCAGAGATGCTACAATTCGGTAAACTTGGCAACCCCGTGGGAGACTGCAGGGGAATTTCAGCCCAAACTGAGGGCAGCACAGATTCCCTGTGTGGTCCTTGGGAAAGAGTAGACCAATGTTGTACCCAAAGGAGCTAGATATCGGAAGCTGACTACCTTCAATTCCACTCAGCTGTGCGGAATTACTTCCCTTCTGAATCGAGAGAGAGAGAGCGAGCGAGCGAGCAAGCAACCTGGGTGAGTCACCTTTGCAACACCCTTAACCCTGAAGAACCAAACAGAGCTCTGTGGCCACACCCAACTTAAGCCTCTAAAGCTCCATCAAAAGCAGTCCACTTAATCTAGACTCATAGTATAGCAAGAAAAAAACACCACAGCGAGGGAAGAAGAATCCAAAGAATATCTCCACAATGCCAAGCAACAAACGCAGAAACAGAGGAAACAAGAACAAGGAAGACATTATGACGCCCCCAAATGAACAAGACACCCCAAGCCAAGATTATGAAGATGATGAGATAGAAGAAATGCAAGATACAGATTTCAAAAAATTTATGATAAGAATATTTAGAAGTTTTTAAAAACAAATTCTTGAACTACAGAAATCCTTACTGGACAGGATAGAAAATCTCTCGTGAAAATGAAATCTTAAGGAGGAATCAAAATGAAATGCAGAAACTAATAGAACAGGAAAGTGTGATAGTGAAGAGAAATCAAAATGAAATGAAGAACTCAGTAGATCAAATGACAAACACATTAGAGAGCCTTAAAAACAGAGTCAGTGAGGCAGAAGAGAGAATATCGGATTTAGAGCACAGGAAAGTATACAGTCAAACCAAAGAAAAGAAGAGGAAATTAGAAATCTAAAAAATATTGTCGGGAATCTACAGGATGCTATTTAAAATCCCAACATTCGGGTTCTAGGAGTTCCTGAATGCAGAAGAGAGAGAAAGGATTAGAAGGCATTTTTAGTGAGATACTAGCAGAGAACTTCCCAGGATTGGAGAAGGACAGAGACATCCTAGTACAGGAAGCTCATAGAACCCCTAGTAAACATGACCAAAAGAGATCCTCACCACGACACGTTGTAATCAAACTCACCACAGTGAAACATAAAGATTCTAAAATGTGCAAGAGAGAAATGTCAGATTACTCTCAGAGGATCTCCAATTAGACTCACAGCAGACTTCTCATCAGAAACCCTACAGGTTGGAGGGAATGGTGAGACACAGCCCAGGTACTAAGAGAGAAAAACTGCCAGCCCAGAATATTATATCCTGCAAAGCTCTCATTTGTGAATGAAGGTGAAATAAAGACCTTTCATAGCAAAACGAAATTGAAAGAATTTGTCACCACTCGTCCAGACCTGCAAAAGATGCTTAAAGATGTGTTACACACAGAAACACAGAAACACGGTCATCAATATGAAATAAGGTAAAGGAAGGAAACCTCACAGCAAAAGATCACAGGAAGTTCAAAGCATATATTAGAAAATATCTTTGGGAAAATGGCAGGGCAAAGTTACTACTTATCAGTAGTCACATTGAACATTAATGGCCTCAATTCTCCAGTTAAAAGACACAGATTGGCTGAATGGGTTAAGGAACAAAACCCATCTATTTGCTGCTTACAAAAAAAAAATCTTACCAAAAAAGATGCATGCAGACTGAAAGTGAAAGGTTGGAAAAAGATATTCCATGGCAACAGAAATTAAAAAAGAGCAGGCGTAGCCATCTTAATATAAGACAAAATAAACTTCAACACAAAAACTGTTGAGAGACAAAGAGGGGCACTATATAATGATTAAGGGATAAATTCTACAGGAAGATATAATGATTATCAATGTATATGCACCTAATTACAGGGCACTGGTTTATTTAAAAGATATGTTAAGGGAATTAAAGGGAGACTTAGACTCCAATACAATAGTACTGGAGGACTTCAATACTCCACTCTCAGAAATAGATTACCTGGACAGAAGATCAACAAGGAATCAGTAGATTTAAATGACACTATAGCCCAAATGGATCTAACAGATATCTACAGAACTTTTCATCCTACACTTAAAGAATTTACATCCTTCTCAGCAGTACATGGAACCTATCTAGGATTGACCACATACTTGGCCATAAAGCAAGTCTCAGCAAATTCAAAATAATTAGAATCATACGATGCAGCTCCTCAGACCATAGTGGAATGAAGTTGGAAATTAGCAACTTAGGAATCCCTAGAGCATATGCAAACGCATGGAGATTGAACAACATGCTCCTGAATGAACAGTGTGTCATAGGAGAAATCAAAAACTTTCTGGAAGTAAAGGAGGATAACAGCACAACATATCAAAACTTATGGGATACATCAAAAGCAGTGTTAAGAGAAAAGCTTATAGCAATAGGTGCCTACATCAAGAAATTGGAAAGGCACCAAACAAATGAGCTTTCTATGCATCTCAAGGATCTAGAAAATCTGCAGCAAACCAGACCCAAAACTAGTAGGTGAAGAGAAATAATTAAAATCAGAGAAGAAATCAACAGGATTGAATCCAAAAAAAAAATTACAAAATATCAGCCAAATGAAGAGCTGGTTTTTTATAAAAAAAAAAAAAATTGACACACCATTGGCCCAACTAACTAAAAAAAGAAAAGACCCAACTTATTAAAATCAGAGATGAAAAAGGAAACGTAACAACAGACACCACAGAAATAAAAAGAATCATCAGAAATTACTACAAGGACTTGTATGCCAGCAAACAGGGAAATCTATCAGAAATGGATAGATTCCTGGACACATGCAACCGACCTAAATTGAACCAGGAAGACATAGAAAACCTAAACAGACCCATAACTGAGACAGAAATTCAATCAGTAATAAAGTCCCTCCCAACAAAGAAAAGCCCAGGACCGGATGGATTCACTGCTGAATTCTACCAGACATCTAAAGAAGAAGTAACTCCAATTCTTCTCACACTATTCAGAAAAATCAAAAAAGAGGGAATCCTCCCAAATTCTTTCTATGAAGCCAGCATCACCTTAATTCCTAACCAGAAAAAGATGCAGCATTGAAAGGAAATTACAGACCAATATCCCTGATGAACATAGATGCAAAAATCCTCAATAAAATTATGCCCAATATAATGCAGCAACACATTAGAAAGATCATCCACCCAGACCAAGTTGGCTTTATCCCTGGTATGCAGGGATGGTTCAATGTGCGCACATCAATCAATGTGATGCACCACATTAACAGACTGCAGAAGAAAAACCATATGATTATCTCAATAGATGCAGAGAAAGCATTTGATAAAATTCAACACCCTTTCATGATGAAAACTCTAAGGAAATTGGATATAGAAGGAACATTCCTCAGTACAATCAAAGCAATTTATGAAAAACCCATGGCCAGCATCCTATTGAATGGGGAAAAGTTTGAAGCATTTCCATTGAGATCTGGTACCAGATAGGGATGCCCACTCTCACCATTGCTATTCAATATAGTTCTGGGAGTTTTAGCCAGAGCTATTAGGCAAGAAAAAGAAATTAAAGGGATACAAATTAGGAAAGAAGAAATCAAACTATCCCTCTTTGCAGATGATATGATTCTTTATTTAGAGGACCCAAAGAACTCTACTCAGAGACTATTGGAACTCATAGATGAGTTTGGCAAAGTAGCAGGATATAAAATCAATGCCCAAAAATCAACAGCCTTTGTATACACAGGCAATGCCACAGCTGAGAAAGAACTTCTAACATCAATCCCATTCACAATAGCCACAAAAACAATCAAATACCTTGGTGCTGTGGTTAAGATGCTGCTTGGGATGCCTTCATCCATATCGAGCTCCTGAGTTTGAGTCCAGCTCCCTGCTAATGTACACCCTGGAAGGCAGCCGGTGATGGTTCAAGCAGTTAGGTGCCTATCACCCACATGTGAGACCCAAATTGAGTTCTGGGTTCCTGGGTTTGGCCTGGTAAAGTCCTGGTTATTGTGGGTATTTAGGAAGTGACAGTAAATGGAAGATTTCTCTCTGTGTGTCTCTGTTTCTGTCTCCTCTCTTTCTCCCTCTCTCTCTTTCAAATAAATATTTTATAAAAACCCTTCAAGCACCAAACATTTATTACCCCACAGTTTCTGTGAACAAGAATATGAGCATGGCATAATTGTGCATCTCTGGTTCAAAATCTCTTACAAGGCTATAGCCAAAGAGTAGAACAGACCTAGGATCTCATCTGAAGTCTCAACTGAGAGAGTATTTTTCCAAGCTCATTTTCATGGATGATGTCAGGACTCAGTTTGTTCTCAGATATTGTATTGAGGGTCTTAATCCCTAATGGCCAGAGGCCAGAGGTCTTCCTCAGTTCCTTGGTATGTGAGCGTTTTCATAGGGCATCTCATAACATGGTAACAGGTTTCACTCGGAGAAAGAAAGAGAAAACCTTTTTGAAACCTCAAATTGGAAGTAACATTAACTTTACTGCATTCTTTCTTTTTCTCCCAATTTTTATAATTGACAAATAAGAATTGGACATTTTTTTCTGGCATACAATACGATATTTTGATATATATGCATACATGGTGAAATGATAAAATCAACCTTATTGACATAGCCATCATCTCATACAGTTACCACTTTTTGAATGTATGGTGAAAACTGTTAAGATCTAGTCTCTTAGAAATGTCAAGTGTACAATATAGTACATTTCAACTGTACTATAGTAACCATGCTGTACAATAGACCTCTAGACTTTTGCCATACCTTATTTGTGAGAAGTTAGGGGGAGAAGATTCTACAAGGGCTCAAATACCAGGAAATAGAGGTCAACAGAGGCTACCTGCCACGGTAGCATTTCCCAGAGACTGAGAAACTGAATGACCATGATCTAATTCTTTGCATTCCATAAAACTTAAGAAGAAGCTAATTAGGGCGGGCGCTGCGGCTCACTAGGCTAATCCTCCGCCTTGCGGCGCCGGCACACCAGGTTCTAGTCCCGGTCGGGGTGCCGGATTCTGTCCCAGTTGCTCCTCTTCCAGGCCAGCTCTCTGCTGTGGCCAGGGAGTGCAGTGGAGGATGGCCCAAGTATTTGGGCCCTGCACCCCATGGGAGACCAGGATAAGTACCTGGCTCCTGCCATCGGATCAGCGCGGTGTGCCGGCTGCAGTGCGCCAGCCACGGCGGCCATTGGAGGGTGAACCAATGGCAAAAGGAAGACCTTTCTCTCTGTCTCTCTCTCTCTCACTGTCCACTCTGCCTGTAAAAAAAAAAAAAAAAGAAGCTAATTAAGTTGTCAGTTGATCAACTCTTAAAATATATTAGGAAAACTCATTATTTTGTCACTTTTTAAAAGATTTATTTATTTGAGAGGCAGAGTTACAGAGAGAGTGAGAGACAAAGAAAGAGGTTTTCCATCATGGTGCACTCCCCATATGGTCTCAATGGTTAATACTGGGCCTGGCCAAAGCCAGGAGCCAGCAACCAGGAGCTTCCTTCAGGTCTCCCATGTGGGTACAGGGGCTCAAGCACCTAAGCAATCTTCCATTGCTTTCCCAGCTGCATTAGCATAGCTAGACTGGAAGAGGAGCAGCTGGGTCATGAACTGGCATCCATATGGAATGCCGGAGCCACAGGCAGAGGCTTAATCTACTACAGCACAGCACTGGCCTATATTTTATGACTTTTTACATGTAAATATGAGTTCCAAAACTAGAGTGACAATGGTATAAATAATACTTTATCCATTGACATATACTTAAAGATATAAAAGATGATAGTTTTATATAAAAGATATAAAACAGATATTTTTATAAAACGGAAAATAAAAATATAATTGATGCTGAATCCTGTTCTCAAATATTACTCAATATTCATATATGAGGTGAGCATTTGACATAGGGATTAAGGTGTATGAGATGCCCACATCCCATAACAGAGTGCCTGGGTTTAAGTACTGGCTCTGCTCTTGATTCCCAGGTTCCTACTGATGTACACACTGGAAATTTAAAAGATTTACCAACAGAGAGAGGGAGGGAGGAATAGTAGGAGGTATTCCTTTCGCAAGTTCACTCCCCTAATGCCTGTAACAGATAGATGTGGGGCAAGGTGGAAGCCAGGAGCCTGGGACTCCATCCAGGTCTCCCACACAGGTGGTAAGGGCCCAAACAATTGGGCCATCTTCCGTTGCCTTCCCAGGCACATTAGCAGGAAGCTGGATTGGAAGGAGAGTAGCCAGAACTCAAGCATTCAAGCTGTGGTTTAACCCACTATCCCCAGTGCCAGCCCCTAAAATAATTTTTAAAAATGTATATTTGTGTTCTTTGGAGCAGTTTTGTACTACAAATAATTGCATCATAAGTAGAATCAGAAGAGTGATTTTAACATGTATTGCCTTATGACTACATGTAATAAAAATTAAAATTCAACTTGTAGTTTTGTTATGAAGGAATATGACAGATATTAAAATATAATTATTATTGTTAAATATAACAATTAACATTAGGATAAAATGATATGGAAATATGGGATGAAAATAAGAGTTCAAAAAGAAAAAATGATCTAAGCATTTTGTACTTAAAGAAGAGCTGAACCATTCATTTTTAAACATATGGTTATAAGAAACAAATTGCTGTGATATTCAGATTCCATTGATGCATTTAAATGAGTAATTGGATAGTTTTATTTTAAATGTCAATATCTATCATATTCCAGAAATTGCATCCTTTGCACATTCTAAAATTTATGATGGTGGCCAGTGGTGTGTCATAGTGGGTAAGGCTGCCGCCTGCAGCTCCCACCATCCCATATGGTTGCCAGTTCAAGTCCTGGCTGCTCCACTTCTGATCCAACTCCCTGATAATAAGCCTCGGAAAGCAGCAGAAGATAGCCCAAGTCCTTGGGCCCCTGTACTCTGGTGAAAGACCTGGAAGAAGCCCCTGACTCCTGGCTTCAGATTGCTCAGTTTCGGCCATTGCAGTCATTTGGGGAGTGAACCAGCTGATAGAAGATTCTCTCTCTCTCTCTCTCATAACTCTACCTTTAAAATACATAGATAAATCTTTAAAAAATTTATGATGAAAAATTTAGACATCAACCCAAGAATATATAAGGAGATGGATTTTGTATTTCCAATTACATTAGAGGATATTCTAGACAAATGTTTCCATGTCCTTGATTAGACCTTGAAATAAGACCATTTCAATATTCACACTGCACACATGCATGCACACACACACACAAACAATTATGGGAAATGGGGTTGCTATGGGCAATTTAAGGTGCAGAGGAGGATAGGAGGGAAGAACAGCATGAAACAGTATGAAACAGCATGCTATTGCGAGAAGAGCAGGGAGTTTGGAATTAAATAACCCAGGGTTTGGAATACTGCTCTGCTACTTATTAACTGTGTGATCTCAGGTTGGTAAATTCAAATCTCTGAGTCATGGTTTTCTCAACTGTAAAAATGGGAGGGAATATCCACGCAGCTGAATTGTCAGTGTAAGGAAATACACTTATGTTTCTCTACCACAACTCTCAAAATGAAGATGATATTCACAAAGTATTTCTTAAAATGAACTATGTCACATTGTCAGAACTCATTTCTCGATATGTTCACAAAGGAGAATGATGTTGCAACTCCTGTGGCTATTCAGCTGCTTTTCTCATAAACTTGGCCCAATGTCCTAGTATCTGGAAATGCTCTGGTTTTTAAAAGTTCCTGAATGAGTTTAAATTTTTGTTTTCATATGTTTTGGACAATAAGAAGTTATGTCTTTTTCTTTTTTTAAAAGATTTATTTATTTATTTACTTATTTGAAAGTCAGAGTTACACAGAGAGAGAAGGAGAGGTGTGGTGGAATGAGAAGGCCATGCCGAGATGGCCGGTGGCAACAGAAACTGCCTGGCAACAGGCTGTGATTGGATGGTTTCGGAAACCACATGACAACGGAGCCTGCCTGGCAACAGGCTGTGATTGGATGGCTTCGGAAACTGCCTGGCAACAGGGTGTGATTGGTTAGGGCATAGACCACCCCTTGACCGGATTGGCTGCCTTGGCTATATAAGCTGCTGTAGCAACTGAAATAAAGGAGTTTGCAGGCTGCTTGCCGCAGGCCTGCTTTCACCCGATTCCCGGGGTCTATGTGGTGACTCCGTGCCTCTTGCCCCCACCATGCTCTTCCTCTCAGAACGAATCCACAGCAACAGAGAGGCAGAGAGAGAGGTCTTCTAACTGATGGTTCACTCCCCAATCGTCCCAAACGGCCGGAGCTCTGCTGATCTGAAGCCAGGAGCCAGGAACTTCCTCTAGGTTTCCCATGCGGGTGCAGGGGTCCAAGGACTTGGGCCATCTTCTTCTGCTTTCCTGGGCCATAGCAGAGAGCTGGATTGGAAGTGGAACAGCCGGGACTCGAACTGGGCCCACATGGGCTGCCAGCACCACAGGCGTTGGCTTTACCTCTACGCCACAAGGCCCTCCCCAGTTATGTCCTTTTCAAAAAATAGTTTTTTAAGGGGATGGAGAGTATTTGATTTTGAGAAAAAAATGAAAACATGTAGTGGGCCAAGTTATAAAGCATGGGCCACTGGTTTAGGGGTTGGGAGGCTTTCTGTGTCTACTCCCCTCAGGTAAGGATATGATTTTAGCTGAGCATTTACAAAATAGTTCAAGGACCTCAATCCCATTCCCTTGGTGCTCCAGTGATGTCAAGTTGGGAATTACTATGTAGTAATTCAGCCATGAAGTTATTGTAAACAATTCCCTCAAAATTCTTTTTCCATTCATTTATGATGTCTCAATTCATTATTCACTTATGCATTTGTTCTTTACTTATTTGAAAGGCATAGGGAGGGACACAGAGAGAGACAGTGAGGCCCCATCCACTGGTTCACTCTCTAAATGCTCACAATAGCTGGGGCGGGGCCAGGGCCAGAAGCCAGGAGGTGGTTATGCTATTCAGGTCTCCCATATGTGTGGCAGGAATGGAATTACTTAAGCCATCACGACTGCCTCCCAGGGTTTTCATTAGCAAGAAACTGGAGCAGGGAATTGAACCCAGGTCTATAATATTGGATGTAGGTGTCTTAAACTCTAGGCTAAATGCCTGCTCCCCATTAACTCTTTGACAGCTGTGTTGAGCAATGACTATGTGCTAGACATTCTTCTAGGTACTGGGTATAGAGAAATGACTGTCCAATGGTAGAGGTGGTGGTGGTGGTGGTGGTGATGATGGTGAGAATACCCCATGGGACACAATTAGAGTACAGAGGCAAGACACAAATCCTAAAGATCAGCAAATAATAGGAACTGGTTAAACAGAGTAAGCTACTAACTGATGAGTAAGGTAAGTATTTATTTATTCATTCAGCAAATATTTATTGATTGCATTCTGTGTGTTAGGATTATGGACAACAGAATCATTTGATATACAGAAATCTTTTTTTAGATGTACTGATTTACTTATTTGAAAGGCAGAGTGACAGAGAGGGAGAGGGAGAGAGCAAGGGAGGGTGAGAGAGAGAGATCCTCCATCTACTAGTTCACTCCCCAAGTGCCCACAACAGAGAAATGTTTTATTTCCAATCCATGACCTAAATTCAATTGCAAGATTGTGGATGTAGCTTCTGTAATCTTATTTATCTAAAATTTTCCTAACTACATAGTGGCCAATTGGTTTTCATTCATCTTCATGGCACTAGCCTTTCACATTTTGTGGTAGGTAAATCAAACATTAGCTCCTCCATTTCTTTAGTGTTGGTGGTGATTCCCACTCCTACTCTCAGCCCAACCCTCTCTACCCAACTATAACTTTCAGATATTTTCCTAGATCAGCCCTGACTGGGTGTTTTTGTGTAAGAGATAACCTATGCAACCATAGACAATGGTTCTTCTTCTTCCCAAATTTCCAAAAGCTTTAGGACTTTTGTGCTGCCATATTGTGCACTTAATGGCACATAGCCTTACAGATGTGTTCTAACTCATGTGTATGCCTGCATTGCCTTTCAGATTGTCAGCTTGTATAAAGCAGGAGAGGGCTTTTTATTTGTTTTAGCTCCTTTCAAAGTGCCTGCATAATATACCCTAATTGCAGAGCACACCCACAAATGTTGTTGACTTGCTCAGATTCTGAGCACATGGCCATACCTAGGTCATATGTACATGTCTGTACAATTTCACATTTCTTAACACATTCAAGCTCAAGGTTATTTTCCTTGCAATCATTCTGCAAGGCCAGTTTCTTACCCAGCTTTTGACAAAGTCCTATGTACTCTCTCAGATCTCCTGCCAGCAACCATCTTGCTTAGCAAATTGGAAAAATTTATAACATGATGTAAAAGAAGAGTGGCAGGAACAAACACAGCAAGAGCAGAGCTAATAATAACCCTGAAGGAGAAGGCTGCTCCTAGGAATCTTGGTCCCCATGGCAGGCTGGTTGGAAGGCTATTTTAGGCATGGGGACATGTTGGCATTCTTCAAATTAACTAGTAATTGCTTATTTCATTTGAGCATAAGACCAGCTCTGTTTCTCTTTGATGGGGAAGCAACATAAATCACTGTGGCTTACACACCACAAGAGATGAAGGAATTAATTTTCCATGACATCTCAAGGGAAGGTTACCTCATTTGGACTGCTTCCTCCTCATGTTAGAATCCAGGGCATGCTTCTTAAATATTGGTGTATATCAGAATCATATGGGACATTTATTAAAAACGCTGATTTCTGGAGCTTTCCAGAAGTTATACATGGTATTATAGTTTTGCCTCATAGCTAAAAATGCAATTTTGAAAAGACGTGAGCATTTTCAAGACATTATAATTTTAACTCCACTTTGTTTCAATTCGTTTTTAAAATATACAGGAATTTTTAAAATATGGAAGTCATTTGAGCCTCCCTCGATCACTTGGAGGCCTTGAAGCAGAAAAAAGTCCCCTCAGTGACTGTTTCCATCCTCTTTGATGCCCTCCCCTCTTATGAAACACTTGTGGTGATCTAGTCAGGTGTCAGTTTCCTGCCACAAAATAGGCAGCAGTCCTCCCCACCTCCCTGAAGTTTCTAGGTGGCTAGAATTTACTGTTCTAGTCATTCTGGGGCCTGCTGGGCATTACTTTGATATTGGTGTACCTGGCGTTGAGCCCTCTTAACAGTCTCAATCTATATGCACAAACTCAACTGTGAAACTTCAGGGCTCTAACCCACTGGCTGCTCATTGCCCACCAATGCTTCATTACACCTTCGTATTGATGACTCCTAATTGTCCATTTAACCCTTTCCAAACTGCAAGAACCACCACAGTGGGTATTACAAACAAGTTTTTCTGCCTACTGAACAGGTGCAGTGATCTTGTGAATGATCATTATGTCTGTTTCCCTCCAAGCCCCATCCTCAGACATGGTCCAGCTTCTAAAGCCTTTCTCCAGGTATAGTTGATAGGTGGTTGGAATTGTTTTGATCATTGGAGAACTTGGTGTGTACTTTCTATAGGTTGTCCAGCATCCAGCTCTTGTAACAACCCTGACTCCAGTGCACAAACTCAGGGCAAATCTCAGAAATCATGCTCCAGCTGCATTCCAGCTTCCCCAACCTCAGGCTCCCAATTCCCTTCATATTCCACTACTGACACCAACAAACATCCTGTCTCACTGCTTCAAGGCATACCCTAGTCGTTTGCAGATGGGGAACTGAAAGCAGGGAAGGCATAAAACAGGTTGTATTTGGCCGGCGCCGCGGCTCACTAGGCTAATCCTCCACCTTGCGGCGCCGGCACACCAGGTTCTAGTCCCGGTCGGGGCGCCGGATTCTGTCCCGGTTGCCCCTCTTCCAGGCCAGCTCTCTGCTGTGGCCCGGGAAGGCAGTGGAGGATGGCCCAGGTGCTTGGGCCCTGCACCCCATGGGAGACCAGGATAAGCACCTGGCTCCTGGCTTCGGATCAGCGCGGTGCGCCGGCCGCAGCGCGCCAGCCGTGGTGGCCTGAACCAATGGCAAAAGGAAGACCTTTCTCTCTGTCTCTCTATCTCTCACTATCCACTCTGCCTGTCAAAAAAAAAAAAAAAAAAAAAAAAAACAGGTTGTATTTGAACTAGGAGAAATTGTCCAGGCACTTCCAGGCAGGAATGAAGGGAAAGAACATTCCAGGAAGATGCAACCAAATGAAAAGGCAGGAAAAGTACAGAAGCTGAATTAACTAATTGGGCTTTGTTGACATAGTTCTCCAACTTTAGTAGTTATTAGATTCACTTTGGATGCTTGCTAAAATGCATATTCCGCTGCAGATCTACAAAAACAGATACTCTGGGGGTGGGAGTCCCAAGAATCCCATTGCTTGACAAGCTTCTTTGGATAATTTTGCTGCATGTGGTTGCTGACAACTATTTCAGAAACAGGACTTCAGGGATTCTACCTGCTGGTCCAGATATATTTGGCAGTAAGCCTATTTTCCTACACATAAAATGGAAATAATAGTAGAAAGTGCCTCTTCAAGTGATGATGAGGATTAAATAAAACATGCTGAAAAGTTGTAGGTAGCTTTACTGATGCTCCTTTCACCAACATATCTGTCTTGGATCTTCAATTAATTCCTTCTATAAAATTAATTGTATGCTTCCTTTGTTCCAGGCATTGGGACCAGGCTCTAGGATTATAATAGTGACCAAGACAAAGTCCCTCACCTTGATGGGCTTTCCCTCTAGTGATAGAGCTTAAGAGCAAGCAGAGAGATGAATCCATTAAAATTATTTACTTTTAGCTTGCAAATGTCTCCTACTGTATCAAATGTCTCTTCACTCTATTATTTCCTTTGATGTGCAGAAGCTTCTGAGTTTGATATATCCCATTTGTGTTAAATCCTTGTCAACCAAATCATTAAGAATTATATACTACTACAGTTTTAGTAATCTGTGACTGTTTTAAAATTTACTGTATATGAGTGAAGTTGAACATCTTTCCATTTGATTATTGTTTATAGTCCTTGCCTAAATTCCTGCTGAAATATGGTCTTTTTATTTTTTATTTGTTGACCTCTTTATTTAATGGAACATCAACCCTTTGACTGTAAGTTAAAAATTGTTATCACAAAAATAAAAAGGAGAAAAAATCGTTTAGTTTTAATAATAAGGACACATAGGAATTGGTGGAGCACAATTTAAATCTGGATTAGGCTGACTGTAGAATTCAAATACTTAACCACTAAGATCTATTATCATTTTGGGAAGTGTACAGGTATTCAAGATAGTACCTGCAAAAGATGTAGAAATAAGCCTTATCAAGACTGTGACATTTTTTTAAAAAATATTTATTTATTTATTTGAAGGATGCAGAGAGAGAGAGAAAGGGAGTGGTGGAGGTGGGGAGAATCTTCCATCTTCTGGTTTAGTTCTCCAAATGACTACAACAGCCAGGGATAGGCCAGGACAAAACCAGTAGCCAGGATCTCCATCTGGGACTCCTACATGGGTTGCAGGGATTCAAGTACTTAGGCTACCTTCCACTGCCTTCCTAGGCACATTAGCAGGGAGCCAGGTTGGAAGTGGAGCAGCCCGGCCTCAAACTGGCACTTTGATAACTGCCAGGGTTGGAAACAGTGGCTTAACCCACTGTGCCACAACACTGATCTCCTGGGCTATGAAGTTTTGATGAACAGATTCCTCACTCCACTCAAAAGAAAGTGTCATCTAGGTTTCTCTCCTGCTTGTATTTCTTACAGAAAAGGCAACTTTTGCTGGTTGAGAAGTGATCTTTGCTGAGATCCTGCCTTCAGCTGTGCAGATCATATACTGCACAATTTGAGAAACACTAGCCAGCAGATGCAGTAGTGTCAAAGCCCACTGAACTGCTTATTACCTTGTCTGGGGGCATCCAGAAATGTAAATTGACTCCTTGAGTCAAGGAAGGCACAGGTCCTTCTACCTGTCTGCATTTTTCAGTTGGGAGTGGGGAGAGGTTTCCATTTGGGAGGACAGAAGCAGTCATAGATGATGAGAGTGGTAATTTACTGAGCTCGACTTGTAGTCTTCAGAAATACTCATAGCTGGCACTCAGTCAATCAGCGATTCCGTTTCTGAACTATAACAAAAGCGAGAGGTGTGCATTATCAACCTGGGACATGGAAAAACTATAGGTCTGTCCCCAGCTGGGACTGTCACTAATCTCATGGACTCAACCATAATTCGAATTTTCTAATCTCCTAGGCCATATTTACATCTTCTAGACAGGTTGTAAACATGCTTGAGGAGTCACTAACCCTGAGTTTACTGTGATCGAATTCCCTATACCTAGAAGATTTGCAAATTCTTATGGAAAGAATGAATGAACAAACTTACAAAACTATCCTGTAACCTCAGGCAATTCTCAGTCTTTTAAAAGCCTGTTTCCTCATCTGTAACATGCAGATAATAGTGTCTACTTTCAAACAGCTCTTGATGAAATAATGCAATATATGAAAATATGCTTTGGAAAGTATAAAGCATTGTGTTAACTGTAATTATGAAATCCATCATCTAGGCAGATTTTCTTTCAGTTAGATACTCCTCTTTATCTGCTGACAGAAATATATCGATCTGCAAACTCTGAGATATTGTAATGGATATAAAACCACATTATGTGATTTTATAATATGGTTGGCAAACTGTAGATCTGAGATTTCCCCAAGCTTCATCCAATCAGTCAGTGAAAAAGCATTCATTGAGTATATACTATGTGTCCTACATTGTATCAGGCACCAGGGGATAGGAAGAAATCCTAAAAGAGTCCCTGTCTTCACAGAGCTTCAGTATACAAAAGTTGAAGAGAGCATATTTTGAAACAACTAGAGTAGGAACTGGCAAACCACAGCCAGCAGATCAACTCTGGACTACTACTTGGTTCTATATAATCCATGAGCTAAGAATGATTTTTTTACATTTCTAAATGGTTGAAAATCGACACTTGAACACTATACTCAAATTTCAGTGTCCCTGAATAAAGTTTTATGGGCACAAAAGCCATGTTCATTCATTTATGTATTCTCTTTTATGTTACAACAACAGAATTGGATAGCTGAAACAGACAGCTTAGCATTCTGAAGTTCTCATATATCCACTATCTGGCTCTTCACAGAAAAAAAAAAAAACCTGTAATCCCTTGAATAAGAGGACAACAAGCCTAGGTTTGGTCAGCCTTGTCAATTGCTCTGTCTTCTCACTTTAAGTATGTTATATATTAATGTTAGCCGTCACAAAACACACCGAACACCGGAGTAAGGGAAAGGGTTTATTGGGGAACACCCAACAGACCAGAGTGAAGGGGCAGCGAAGGGAGAAAGAGAGTATAAGAGAGAGAGAGACAGAGGAGAGGAGATAGTGAGGAGAGACGATAGAGCAGAGAGACATGCCAAGAGAGAGGAGCCAAGAGAGCAGGAGAGAAGCCAAGAGAGAAGAACCAAGAGATAAGAGATCAGGAGGGAAGAGCCAAGAGAGCACGTGTGCAGGAACAGGCCCTTTTAAAACTTTGCCTGAGGGCAGGGAAGCAGGAGCAGTGAATCCCATTAGGATGGGGGTGGAGCCTGACCACAGAGGTTGGGCCATGCAGCCACCTGGCTAAAACTGCGCCATTTTCCTAACAAAGTCTCCTTAGAAGATGCGGGTGGGAGGGACGTTATGGGGAGGAAGCCATTGTAATCCATAAGCCGTACTTTGGAAATTTATATTCATTAAATAAAAGTTAAAAAAAAATAAAAAAAGAAGTTACATGCAGAAAAAATTAATTAACTTGTTCATTTATTCAATAATTAATTGAGAGCTTACTACATCCCAGAAAGCTCAGGATTGAGAGAGCTCAGCATAAAATATCTAACTCAATTAGTTTGCCTGTGTAAAATGTATGAAATAACATATTAAAGAGAAAAATCTGGGCCGGTGTTGTGATGTAGCAGGTAAAGCTGCTCTCTGTGACACCAGCATACCATATGGGTGGCGTTTTGAGCACCGGCTGCTCCTCTTCTGATCCAGTTCCCTGCTAATGGCCTGGGAAAGCAGCAGAGGATGGCCCAAGTGCCTGGCCGCTGCCACCTATGTGGGAAATCCAGAGGAAGCTCCTGGCTCCTGGCTTTGGATAGGCTCAGCTCCGGCCGGGCCGTTGTAGCCATTTGGGAAGTGAATCAGTGGATGGAAGTTCTCTCTGCCTCTCCTTCTATGTCACTCTGCCTTTCAAATGAATAAATAAAAAAAATCTTAAAAAAGAAAAACCCGGTGGCACAACCTCCTAGAGGATCCATTGAGTAAGAAAAACTGTGTACCTCCAGGAATTTTTAGGACTAGGCAAATGGGAACTTTGCTGGAGTCAGCTGAGAGGGTTCTAATTCCATTAGTCCAAACCGACTTTAGTAACTGGTGTTACTTTCCTAACAAGTGAGGAGACCAACAATATCGTCTTTTTTTTTCCCTCAGAGATTCCTGATATGCTATGTTAACTAGAAGGGGCTTTGAGATAAATACATTTCTCATCAAGTCTTTGTGTTTAGCTCACAATTTTATACACCCAGGCATTCTGTAAGTTCAAGTACCTAGGGGAAACTGGGAATAAGAACAGAAGAAAAAGCAAAAACCTGTAAGGAAAGAAAGGGGGGAAAGAAAGAGAGAAATACAATTACTTCTCCCCCCATTTTTTCTCTTAAGTCTTCTCTATTTTCTATTTTAAACAACAGAAGATTTACCTTGACAGCTGAGATAATGTAATTTTGCTGTCAGATCTGGAGAATAAGGCAGGTTGATACAGTGGATTGATGTGCCTCTAGGTATTTTGACTTCTGTATTGTAGGTAATGAATACCTCCTGGCCCATTCTGTCTCTCACACTGAGCCAAGCCACAGCACAGGGCTCCAGTGACCCAGGGAAGAGAGAGAGGCCTTATTAATAACTCAGAACTTACACTTAGTTTTTAAACCTTGAGATGCCCAGAAATTAAAGAATATTTGTATCAATTTGCTTTTTAATCAACTGATTCCTGGTGCCTTGAACAAAGATTATGGAAATAAGACAGAACCCAAGAGAAACCACACTCTGCAACGATGATCTTTGAGCCATAGGCATTTGACTGGTACACAAATGTTGTTTGGAACTTATTAAGAGAACATTCAGAAACTAATCCTTAGGAAGGCCAGATCTACAAGGAACATTTTTATCTGAATCTCAGCTCTGAAATATTTTGAAATAGAAATGTAGTCAATTTTATCTTCAGAATATCCATTGGCAAAGGTTATTTTATGTAGAGGCTGAGGGCACCTTTGGCTTGGGGACTCTTGCACAAACTCGATCCTTTACCTAATTGTTATGATGCTAACATTTTCCTTCAATGTCTCCAATCTCTTTATCTCGATACTGTCCCTTCTCCTGTCTTTCTCAGGTGCATTTCCTTCATGGTATCGCTCACATGCTTGGCCCCCATAAGAAAACATGATATCAATAAGAGATTGGAATATTCATTTGCACTGAGTCAGCGATGACGTACTAACAGCTCAAAGCATATTTGCATTATAATAGGCAAAATCCTAAAGTGAGGAATTTCTGTATGACAGTGGGAGGATGTTTGTGAACCCTTTGAGATTTCTTTCTCTCTCTTTCTTTTTTAAAGATTTATTTATTTGAAAGTCAGAGTTACACAGAGAGGAGAGGCAGAGAGAGAGAGAGAGAGAGAGAGAGAGGTCTTCCATCTGATGGTTCACTCCCCAATTGGCTGCAGTGGCCAGAACTGTGCTGATCTGAAGCCAGGAGCCAGGAGCTTCCTCTGGGTCTCCCACATGGGTGCAGGGGCCCAAGGACTTGGGCCATCTTCTACTGTTGTCCCAGGCCATAGCAGAGAGCTGGATTGGAAGTGGAGCAGCCAGATCTCGAACGGTCGCCCATATGGGATGCCAGCGCTTCAGGCCAGGGCGTTAACCTGCTGTGCCACTGTGCCAGCCCCTCTCTCTTTTTTTTAAGATTTATTTTATTTATTTGAAAGACAGAGTTACAGAGAGAGAGAGAGAGAGAGAGAGAGAGATGGCTGGCGCTGCAGCTCAATAGGCTAATTCTCCACCTGTGGCGCCGGCACACCGGGTTCTAGTCCCGGTTGGGGCACCGGATTCTGTCCCGGTTGCTCCTCTTCCAGTCCAGCTCTCTGCTGTGGCCCGGGAGTGCAGTGGAGGGTGGCCCAAGTGCTTGGGCCCTGTACCTGCATGGGAGACCAAGAGAAGCACCTGGCTCCTGGCTTTGGATCAGCGCGGTGTGCCGGCCGCAGCGCGCCTGCTGCAGCGGCCATTGGGGGTGAAAAGGAAGACCTTTCTGTCTGTCTCTCTCTCTCACTGTCCACTCTGCCTGTCCACAAAAAAAAAGAGAGAGAGAGACAGAGAAAGAGAGAGAGAGAGGTCTTCTATCCACTAGTTCACTCCCCAAACAGCTGCAACAGCTGGAGCTGGGCCAATCTGAAGCCAGGAGCCTGGAGCTTTTTCCAGGTCTCCCGCATGAGTGCAGAAGCCCAAGCACTTGGGCCATCCTCCGATGCTTTCCCAGGCAGATTAGCAGGGAGCTGGATTGGAACTGGAGCAGCCAGGACTTGAACTAGCATCCATATGAGATGCCAGCACTGCAGTCTGGGGCTTTAACCTGATGCGCCACAGTGCTGTCCCCTGAGATTTATTTTTCAATTTGAGAGGGAGAACTAGAGAGACAGAGAGATAGATCTCCCATCTGCTGCTTCACTCTTCAAATACCTGCATTGGGTGAGACTAAGTGATGCCAAAGCTGGGATCTGAGAACTCAATCTAGATTTCCTACATGGGTATCAGGGACCCAAGTACTTGAAGCCATCACCTGCTACATCCCAGGGTGCAGGAAGCTGAACTGGAAACAGAGCTGGGACTTGAACCCAGTAAATCTGATGTGGGATGCAGGTGTCACAACTTTTGGCTTAAGTGCTGTGCCAAATACCCACCTCCCTTCTGAGATTTTATGGTAAACGTTATACATTGTTGCTCATATGTACATTTTTCTTTTCCAGATTCATATTATGAATGGAGTCTATGTCCCCCAAAACGGTTAAAGGCAGTCTGAAGGTAAAGAGATAAAATGCAAATAGGAAAATCCGAAATTGTAGACTCTATGAGAGTGGTGACTCTGTCTTATTCACTTATTACCTATTGTATTCTCTGTGCTAAGAATGTGGCACTGCATAACGCAGGCTTTCAATAAATTGATAATTTCATCTATTTAACCATCCAAAAGACTTTTATTGTTAAATGAAGGCATGAAAGAGTAAAGGCAGTTAGCCTACAGATAGGGAGACGTATTCTTTGGGCATTGAAATCTGCTTGTCACTAGCAATACTTGGCCTTGTTTCTGTTTGAGTTACCCAAGATAGTCTCCATGACAACCACTGATATTTCTGAGGCGCATTCAAGACAGGTGAGCCTAGTATACAAAGCTCAGGCATCTGTCCTGTTTGGTTGCCCTGTAACACAGGAAAAGAAGTTCCACTTCCCCTCATTTGTCCTCTTTCTGGTCACTTGCATCTTTGTCAGTCACCAAATCATTAGCAGGCAGCAGCCAGCATCAAAGGCTATTGCAGCTGTTGGAAGCAGAGGCTGCTGCTCAACTGAGACGTGCCAAAGCATATCTTGAGAATTTTGAGGCAAGAACTCTCATCCCCACTAGAAGTGGACTCTCAGCTTCCTGACAAAGCTGGGAGCAGACATTGATGCAGAGTGACCAAATAATTGGTTCCTATATCAGACTACAAGGGGAAGGGCCAGGCCAGGCCCAGGCGGGATGCGCAAGGCTGAAAAGTCAGCCTTTGGTGCCCCCTGCAGCTTAATGTTGGGCAGTCCATCTGCTGGTGTGGACGAAATGTCAAGGGAGGCTTCATTTCCCAGGCCTGTGACAATGGTCTGGGAAAGAACAGGGCTGAGATTCAGCAAGGCAGCACGTGTAAATTGAATGAGTTCCTGCAACACAAATAAGCTTGGTAGTACTGCCCTGTTTCCTCTACTACAAGAGTGTGGTGCTCTTAGGTGGCCTGTCCCACTGCTAATTTGGAGGGGCTAGGAGTATTAGGGGCAGAGTTGAGAAGAAACCAGATGTTCGAAATCGGGGGGCGGTAGACACACTAAAGGAGAACAAGAGAGCGAGTGTGTGTGCATTTCTTTGCTTAGGAAATAAGGCACTTAGCCTCCAGAACCACCAGAAAGGCTCCTTAGACAACCCCTCTGCTGAGAACCCAGGAAACCATCAGTGAGTCAGTCAACCAGATAGAAAGTTGAAGCTGTGAAACTCGAAGGTTGGGTGAGGGTCAGATGCAGAGGTGTGTTGAGATGCAGATGGGAAAGGAGGTGCAGTATCATAGTTAATTTGGATCAGACAGAACTTATTAAGAGTGTGTTGTTGGCAAATCACATTAATTTCTGCCTCAATCTCTCCACCTATAAAATAGAATTAATAATGATACCTACTTAATAAGGTTATTGTAAATTTTAAGAAGATAATATGCAATAAAAGTGATTTTGTGCATGGGCAGGCACTGTGGCACAGTGGGTTAAGCTGCTCCTTTGGATACCTGCATCCCATATCAGAGTCTGGTTCATGTCCTGACTACTCCATGTTTCTGATCCAGCTCCCTGCTAATGTATCTGGAAGGCAGCAGAAGATGGCTCGAGCACTTGAGTCCCTGACACCCACGTGGGAGACCCACATGGAGTTCCTGCCTCCTGGGTTTGGCCTGTCCCACACTTGGCTCTTGTGGGCATTTGGAGAATGAATCAGTAAATGTAAGATCTGTATATGTTTGTGTCTGTGTGTTTCTCTCTCTGTGTGTGTCACTCTTCCTTTGAAATAAATAAATAAATCTTTAAATAAAATACCCAGTGTTGTGGCACAGCAGGTTAAACCGCTGCTTGTTTCAGCAGTATCCTGTATCAGAGCACTGATTCAAGTCCCCACTGCTCTGCTTCTGATCCAGCTTCCTGATAGTGCGCCTGGGAAAGCGTCAGAAGATGGCCCAAGTGCTTGAGTCCCTGCCATCCGAGAGGCCTGGATGGAGTTTTTGGCTCCTGGTTTTGGCTTGGCCCAGCTCTGGCTATTGTGGTCATCTGGGGAGTGAACCAGTGGATAGAAGGTATCTCTCTCTCTCTTTCTCTTTCTCTCTCTCGCTTTTCCATTCTCTCTCTATATCACACTATATCACACTTTCAAATAATAAATAAATAAATCTTTTTAGAACGTGCTTTTTGTAGTGTCTGAAAAAGTTCTCAAAAATGGTATTCATAGTAGTTCTGATGATAACAGAAATCACTTAGTTCAGTGCTTGCCCTTTAATGAAGGCTTGTCTACATGCCAGATATGCTTGCTCACAATAGTCTTATTATTGATTTCTCTAAGACTTAGGGAACTGTGAAAGAGCTCAGCTTGAACCTAAGCTGGAGGCATGGGTATTATCCAAGTTAGGCAGTTTAGCCCAGGTGCTGTGCTGAAACAGGTAGACAGTAGTACGAGGACCCAGAATGGGGCCGAGGGAAGCCACAGAAACAGACCTCATCTGCTTTTACTACTCTTCTCCAGGCAGCCTTGGGACCTCATCAGGCAGCTCCTAGCCATGCGACTTCTTTCCCTCCTTCCTGGGGCCAGAGCATATTCCCTGGGGAGGTGGCCAGGAAGGGTTTCATTCCCACTGGAGAAGATAGTTTTTTGAGGGATCAAAGGATATGGGCAGAAAGGAGTGAAGCCAGCCCCTACAGTCTTCATGCCCCCAGGAACACCCAATCCCTGCTGGTGTGCCAGCTATTTCTTTGCCAGTAGTGAGATCTGATCCCCTCCCCTACTTTTCTGCCTTTCCATTCTTGGCCCTTCCTTCAAGGTCCAGTTCACTGTGTGCTTTTTAAAACTCCCTCACAACAGTCCAATCAGACAGATACTCTTTGGGGTGTAGCTTAAAAAAAAAAAAAAAAAAAAAAACAAAAATCACTCTCAGTCATTCAAATCTAGATGATTTACCTCAGGGATTAAATGGATGATTTACCAGCTGAGAAGCTAAACAGGGGGTAGTGAGGCAACTCAAAGAGAAGCAACAACGGGAAGCTCCTCTTATCCCTAGAGTTTGAGGACAACAGGAAGATGTATCTTTACCAGAGTCCAGAAACTGGGGCTCCCTGCAGTAGCTAGAGCCAAGATGGAACTGCTTGGAAAAGCTGGAGCCAAGGAGGGAAGGGCCGGATGCCTGCTGAGAGTTGGAGGTGCACCAGGGAGGAGACACAGCTGCTGCTTGAGGCACCACAAAAAGTGAGGTCGGGGATGGGGAGGAAGTATCCTAGTTTCCTCCTTCCTTCTACTTTAAGACTCCCAGAAACCAAAGGGCAGCGGCTTAGGAGAAATATAGTTCCCTTGATACAGCAAATGGGCAGAGAACACAGATGAGAGTAAGCAACAGATGAAAAGCTTACTTATTATCCCCATCTCACAGAGAAGTCAAATGAGGCAGAAAGATGAAATTGCCCAGAGCCACACTAAGCAGCAGTTTAGTTTGCAAATCTAAGTAGTGTGACTACTCTTGAGCCTATGCATTCTGTAATCAGTGCTCCTATACTCACGCTAGTAGTGCTATTGTAATTTTACCCAGGTTGGATTTCTCCCTTTAAACCGGATGCCAAGCTCCTTAAAGGCATAGGCTGTGTCTTTGTCTTTATACCATTCACAAGCACCTAGACCTTGGGTCTTCTACAAAACCTCCCAGAAAATGCAAGTTGTTTCCTGAAATGGGATTTATCAGCAGGTTGCACATTGCTTAAGGGAGGGGGACACGGTTAAACTGTCCTCACTGGTATTTTTTTGGTGGTTTTATTTTTTTGAACCCAAAATACGGTCAGGTGGGGAATGAAAATTAATCCAGTCTGATGCCAAAAAGCGGTCTGCGTTCCAGAGCTTTGCGCGGCACAGGATCTGCCTCCAGTTCTCTGCCTTGGTGCTTCTTCTTCTTTTTATTTTTAAATTTGTTTATTTATTTGAAAGAGATACACACACAGAGAGAGAAGGAGAGGCAGAGAAAGAGAGGTCTTCCATCTGCTGGTTCACCTCACCTCCTACACCACAGCACCGGCCCCTGGTGCTTCTTCCATGTTATACCATCCCCTAGTGACCTTAACACAGGCCCAATGGAGGTCGTTTAAGATTTTGTTACTGGGGGCCGGCGTTGTGGTGCAGCAGGTTCAGCTGTCACCTGCAATGCCGACATCCCACACAGGCACCCGCTCCAGTCCTGGCGTTCTACTTCCAGTCCAGCTCCCCGCTAATGTGCCTGGGCAGGCAGCAGGTGATGGCCCCAGTGCTCAGTCATCTGCCACCCACATGGGAAACACAGATGCTCAGTGGTCTCAAATGTTTGTTTTCTCCTTAGTAAACTGTAGTGATCCCTGATCAGATTCCAAACTATGGAATGCAGGGAAAAGCATAGTTGAGTTGATAATCAATATCTGGATTTCTTAAGGGCATCCCATAGGGAAGTGGGTTATTAAAATTTGAAATGATTCAGTTCCATCAGCCCTTAAGGCATGCGGATCCGGCTGAAAAGCCCATAAGAGTATTTCAGGCATGGAAAGCCAAAACACTCTGGCAAAAAAAAAAAAAAAACAAAAAACAAAAAAAACACACACACACAAAAACAACAACAACAACCAAACAAACCTACATGAAAGATCTCCGTGAGTAAGATCAAAGAAGGAGGTACCTTTCTCTGAAGGGAGGAGAGAACTTCCACTTTGACTATGACCTTTTCTAAATATGATCAGAGTCGGTGAACTCAAAAGGCTTCCATAGCCGTGGCAACTCATGACAAGAGCCTTGGGTGATTACTGATGCCATAAACAAGAGTGTCAATTTGTTAAGTCAACAACAGGAGTCACTGTGCACTTACTCCTCATGTAGGATCTCTGTCCTTAATGTGCTGTACATTGTGATTTAATGCTATAACTAGTACCCAAACAGTATTTTTCACTTTGTGTTTCTATGTGGGTGCAAACTGTTGAAATCTTTACTTAATATATGCTAAATTGATCTTCTGTATATAAAGAGAATTAAAAATGAATTTTGATGTGAATGGAAGGGGAGAGGGAGCGGAAAAGGGGAGGGTTGCAGGTGGGAGGGAAGTTATGGGGGGGGGAATCCATTGTAATCCATAAGCTGTACTTTGGAAATTTATATTCATTAAATAAAAATTTAAAAAAAAGAAATGATTCTGTTCCAATGTCATAAAATTCCTACACCTTGAATTAAGCAACCCCTTCACCTGGGAAGAGGCCAGTATTCCTTAGATTTACTATAACCTCCATGGTTTGGAATGTTCAATGGGACTGAAAGGTGTCAATTTACACTTTGTTCTCTTTTTCCAAAGAAACAGCTCTGGGGAACTATGAAGCAGGCACAAATAGATTGGATGAACTGGCAGTAGTTCCCAACCTGGAAGAAGTTAGGGCAGATAGTGGACCCTTTGTCCTCTCAGGTTAATAATGAAAGCTCTTATCACCAGAATTACTAAGACAAAGGGACTTGATGGTGCAGAGTCGTGATATGACTGGGAAAAGAAACAAGGTGTGTTAGGGCCTTTATAGTATGGTGCATCCCAGGTGCTTCTCGCCCTCAAGGTATAGGTTGATATGACAGTGTAGTCATTCGTATGTGGGTCATGGGATTACACTACCTCAATTCAAATCCAGACTTTCCCACTTATTAACATATGAGCTCAGCAGCATACTGGGAATATAGTACATTATCCTGTTTTTCTCACATCTCTCTGGTTGTTTCTCTCAGATACTTTGAGTGTAATAGATCCTCATTTTTCCAACCTCCCAATGCCAAAGTGCCCCAGGCCTCATTTTCAGGTCTTTTCCATTTTCTATCCACACTTACTCCCTCAGTGAATTCATTTAGTCCCATGAGGATACCATGAATATGCTGGCAACTCTCACATCTCTTTTTGCAGCCTGGACCTCTCCTCTAGATTGGTTGACCACCATTTCCTCAGTGTCTCCAATTAGATATCTAATAGGCATTTCCAACTCCACATGCCCTAAACTCTACACTTGCTATCTGCCTACCCCTCAACTCTGCTTCTTTCCCATTCATTCCCATCTCAGTAACAGGCAACTCCACCTTTCCAGTTGTTGAGGCCAAAAATCCTTGCTGCCATCTTTGATTCCTCTCCTTTGCTCATATCCCATTTGATCCTTCAGCAAATTGTATTTAGCTTTGAATTATTTTCAAAATCTGATTAATTCTCATCACCCTCATCATGACCACCCAGGTCTAAGTCCCCCAAGCCACTTATTTGCTATTGTCCAGGACAATGCAATCATCTCCTAATTTTGGTCTCTGTCTTTGCCCCTACCACACTTTAGTCCATTCAATCAGACACAGCAATCTTAGTCATATGCCTCTTCTGCTCAAAACCCTCCCCTAATTTCCCATTATTTTCAGAGTAGAAGCCAAAGTAGTCCTTACAATTAGACCCTATTACCTCCCTGGCCTTATTTCCAACTTCTCTCCCCTTTGTTTACTCTGCTCTAGTCATGCTGACATTCACAAGATTGAAATCGAGGCATCAGCGCGGCAGAGCTCTCATCATCTGGAGGCTCTGGAAAACAATCTGCTTTCAAGTCCACTTTAGTTGTTTACAGAGAGTTCATTTCCAAGTGGTTACAGGAGCCATTTCTCTACTTCCTTGTAGGCTGTCAGCTGAGGGCCACTCTTGCCTCCTACAGGCTGCCTCCATTTTATACCACATGGCCCCCTCCTTCTCAAAGCCAGCAATGGCACATCAAATCTTCCCTGTGCTTGATATATCTGATACCCTCTTCTGCTATCAGTTGGAGAAAATGCTTCTTTTAAATGACTGGTGTGATTAGATGAGGCTCACCTGGATAGTCTCTCTGATTAGTAACCTTAATTACATCTGCAAAATCCCTTTGGCCATGTAATGTAAGATGATCACAATCCCGATATCTCATCATATACACCGTCCTGATGATTAGGGTAGGAAATCTGGGTGGAGCATTTTAGAGTTCTTTCCACTACAGTGATACTTAGACCACTTCAGAAACCAACTAGAATGTATGCCAGCTACAGTTACTGGCGCAGGGTCTATTCTAGATGTTTCCCTTACTTGTTGGATTGTGGGAGATCTGAGGATGTTGCAGAGGAAACAGTTGGAGTGGTAGGTATTTGCCAGCTGCTGTGAAAGTATTTCAATATTTTAACAACTGGGTAGTCTTACTGGTTCATAGCAGTTGATAATCCATCCTAGACAGAGGGTTAAAGATGATGGCATACTATATGAGATGTTCCTGTTTTCTCTGCACATTGTGAGTCTGAGGTTGGCCACAGGTGACAGGGGTGGGTGGGGAGACCATTTGCAGCCCTTGGCATTTTGATGATGTGCAACAGCCCTCTCTAGCCTTTCCTGATGCCTCTGCAGTGCCAGGTTTGTTTGGATGAATGTCTTCATCTGCATGGCTGTCTTCCAAAGTGGGAAAGCCCATCTATCATCAGGGCCTCCAAATGCTGCCACCCTAAGGGAGACAACCAATCCTATGTATTTGGACTCTCCCCAATCCACCCAGCAGCTGTGGCTCTGTGAGCTCATGCTGTTGACCAGTTCTCAGAGTTAGAGTGAACATTCCACAACAGCCAAAGAAACCAAGAGTTTTTATTAAGTTGCTGAAGGAGGCCTTATTACACTTCATTATGGGCATCATGTTGTGTGAGCACCAACCTCAGACAATAGCGATATCCTTTGTGAGCCGGGGCCACATATTTACCTTAGAGCCTAAGGTAAATGAACTTAACGAGACTGATGTATCTCATCCACATAGTATTTTGTAGTGGGTGAATGTGATTAAAATGGCATCAAGAGTGGCTTTGCTTCTTAGAACTTTTGCACATTAATGAGGAATAGCAGTGGGAAGGTGGCTTTGCTGAAAGGAGTGTCACAAGGGGTAATTCACAACTTGAAGGAGATCCAATGATAAAGGGAGGAGTAAATCACTGCTAATTGCAAGTAACAAATAATAATATGCAATATGGCCAGCTTTATCTGCTGATGCCAGCTGAGACCACAAAGCACATGATGTGGAGTGATGCCTGCTTCACGGTATCTCGAGGATAACTCCGCATCACTGAAGTGTAGCCTCCTCTGGCCTAGAAATCCAAATTGTTACCCAAACATAGAGCCACACCACCAGCAGCTCTGAACCCCGCATTCAGCATTGAGAAAGAGCTCAGCCCTTCACAGTGTTTTTCATCTGTTTCCTACAATGTTCACTGAATAGCTTCACAGTGAGGCATGTTAATAACTGAGTCTCTGCCTAGACTGAGTCAAACTGTGATACTTTTGTAAGTCAGAAAAATTTGTCTTCAGTGGTTTCCCATTTTATAACATACCCCACCCCACCCCACCCCCAATACACACACCATATCAAGGTCAATCTGAAAACTGTTCACTACATAAATAGAGATATGGCAAACATAATTAAATCCAATCTTCACTACTTAAGCAGATCCACATATTTTTAGAGTCAGGTTGTCTAATATCAGGATCCCACTGCATTCATTTCCAAATGGTAAAAACACATTCCCAGGGGATCTCAAAGTAGCAAGTAGTATTCAGAATAGATTGATTATGACTCCAAATATATGAGATGGTATAGATACCCTAGGCTCCCTTCCAAGCCAAGGTGTTTTTTTGGATGCAGTGCTAGGTGGCACTGAAACAAAACCTAACACTAGCATTGGTGAGGGGATAGCTGGAGTTTGATTGCCACCCTTCCTAGAAAATGTCACTGAGCTCAGTGGGAAACACTATAGCCCTGCATTAGGTGACAAGAAAATCTTTCTCCTTTCTACTTTCACTTGGTACATTCAGCTGCCAGACACTCAGTGAGAAAACTACAAAGGCCTTAGCATGAATATTGCCAACTGGGCAGGGTGGAGAGTAGGATGCCAGGCATAGGGGGTGGAAAAATCAACCCTGATACTCCATACTAGCCTCTGTTCCTTTCTGGAAATGGACTAGAGGTGAGCATAAGTCATTCATAGTTCTTGGTCTAGTTTTGGTTGAGTGACAGGGAAGGAGGGACTGAGAGGGGAGAATATAGACAACACATGTGCATGTATGTATGTCTGTACACCTGTATATATACATATGCATGTATATGTAACAAATAATTTCAACTTCTTTCCTATAGGCTAAGTGACTTATCACTTAGCCAAATCTGAGAAATATATGTAGGAAGGAAGACAATACTCAGATCTTTTGTGTTTTGTGCAAAACCTTTCAACAACAGACAGATGCATAGGGGGTGAGTAAGCATCCTAACATAAACTAAACACCCAAATTCACTGATACCCAACTAAACAGGAAAACCTTGAGAACCAAAACCCTTTTGCTAATACTCCCTTTCTAGAAATGATAGGGAGATTATAAAAACTGAAAAGTTTTTTGTTTATTTGACAGATATAGATACAGACAGTGAGAGAGAGAGAGAAAGGTCTTCCTTCCATTGATTTACCCCCCAAATGGCCACCACAGCCGGCGCTGTGCCAATCCGAAGCCAGGAGCCGGGTACTTCCTCCTGGTCTCCCATGCGGATGCAGGGGCCCAAGCACCTGGGCCATCCTCCACTGCCCTCCCGGGCCACAGCAGAAAGCTGGACTGGAAGAGGAACAACCGGGACTAGAACTCGGTACCCATATGGGATGCCGGTGCCACAGGAGGAGGATTAACCAAGTGAGCCAGGGCGCTGGCCCCAAAACTGAAAGTTATCATTAGATTGAAGTAAGAAGTTCTGCTGTTCTATTGCACAGTAGGGTGACTATAGATAATGATAACATATTTTATATTTCTTAAAAAAACCTGGATCACAGGATTTTGAATGTTTTCAACACAAAGAAATTTTAAATGTTTGAGGAGATAGATATGTTTATCCTGCTAGGACATTTAAACAAAGTATATGTGTACTAAATATCACATTGTACCTCACAAATCTGTTTAATTTTTGTATATCAGCTTAAACTTTTAAAATTCTAAAAATAAATAAATTAAATAAGTGGATGTTAGATATTAACTTGGCACCCAAAACCCCAGGCAAGGCCTGAACTGATCACACATTCTACACCTTCATCATTTATAGTCTAGGGTAATAAACACTGCTGATGATCCAAATGGTCACATGATGGTCAAAAACATTCAGCAATGAACTCTACTTATGAGCATCTCACAGTGGAGTGCACTTACTTATATATGCGTGATAAAAAAAATAGCCATTGTCTCTGACAAGGTCATCCATTTCAATGGGTTCTCAGTTTGGAGAGGGAGATGTTCGCAGTGAAGATGGAAAGAGGGCTCTCCTTCCTACAAAACTATATGAGCTAAATCCGCCCTGGAGATTTTGGAGGTGACATTTTGCAGCCAAGTTGTGTTCAGGCTTCTATAATTTTCCTTACTGAATCAAGAAAACATTATCATTGGCTCATTGGTGTCAAAATGGTTAGAACTGGAGGATATCACATTGAGTAAAATAATCCAGACACAAACCTTATATATGGTAGCTACACTTTTTTTAAATCAAAAAACAAAAACAGAGAAATGCCTGTGTATACCAGTTCTGCTGCAAACACAGTGTTTTGTCAAACTTTGTTCTAAATCTTTATTAAATTGTTAAGAATTATTTACCACTTCAATTTTAATGATTTTGTGACTATTAAAATTTTATTTAAATTTACTTTATATGAGGAGGAAAAAAAAACCAGAAAATGGATCAGAGATTTAACAAGTTTTAGCAGGTAGCCAGAAAGTCTTGTGAACCAGAACCATGTATTCTAGATTATTGAGATTCAATAAACTAAGAGTCTAAACTGATCTGCCTTGAAAAGAAATCCAGTCTAACAACTGGGAAAGTTCATCTAAATTTACATAAAATGGGACAGACAGACTCTTTTACTGAGCTTCCAATGGGTTCTATGCTCAATAACGCCCCTCCTAAAACCAAAGTAAGCACCCTTGTGAAGCAAAGCTACTCACGGCAATAAGCTGGTAGGAATTGTTCATCATTGCAATCAGCATGTTCAGCAGCACCACCAGGGAGATGACATTGTATGTTCCAAACATGGTAGCTCCCACAAATTCAGTGAACTCGTGTCTGGCTTTCACATTGGTGACGTAAAGGTTTAAAAGGCCGAATACAGACCAGAAGAGTGACTGCAGGGTTTCGAAGAGCCTAAAAGAATTCAAAGACCAAGCTAGTTAATTCTCTAGGAAGTGCAAGAAAAGAGAAAGCAAATGTGACCTGATCTGCTTAAGAAGGGGACTGCTGGCTTTGCAACAGATGGGCTGATGATCTCACATGTTGTGCTCTCCTTCAAAACACAAACCAGCCTCCTCACTTTGTTTATTTTCACTATTATATCACATGCTTTTCTCTTTTACTGGGAATACCATCTCTCTTTTAGCCTATGCATAGCATACAATTTTCAAGGCTTATTTCAAGGGCTACTTCCTGCACCAAACTTTATCTTTATTCTCAGATTGTGTGATTTACCATCTTTCTCATTGGTGGTAAAATCAATGGTTAAGATGGTGCTTGGATTCGATTGCACTGAATTAAAATTGGAGCTCTTTCACTTGCTAACTGAGTGAATATGAGAGTTAGTATTTCTGATACTTCTTTTGTGGCTCTCATAGGGCCCAGATGGTGCTAAGTTTAGTGAAGAGACTTGAGGACTCACTCACAAATTAACACTTCATATAGATCATTGTCAATGATATATTAACTAAATGTTACTGAGAATTTACTATATATAAGCATGTAAGGTACTTCTACATATATGTTATTATGGTCCTTATAAAATTTTGTTGTTACTAATGAGGAAACAGATTCAGAGATTGAATGATGTACCCAAGGACACCTGGCCAGCAAGTGAGCCAGAATTCAATTCCAGGTCTGTCTGACATTCCAAACCATTGCATTAGTCTACATTACATGGCTTCACAAATTATTTTCTCTTTGAGTTCTCAAACTTTGTAGTGATATGCTTTTGGTGTTTGGGGTTTCTTTTGCCTTGTGGCACACAATGTCACAATACAATCTGCTCACCAGGGAAAAGGCACACCCAGGTGAAATGGAGGACTGACACATGAGGTGGACAGGGATATTCTGGTGAGACATATGTAGGAAGCTCTCACCACCTAGTGGGGGGGGGGGCATACTTGGTGGCAAGGTCCATAATAAAATTATACCAGAAATGGGAAACTGATGAAATCTTTACTTAATATATACTAAATCGATCTTCTGTATATAAAGATAATTAAAAATGAATCTTGATGTGAATGGAATGGGAGAGGGAGCGGGAGATGGGAGGGGTGCGAGTGGTAGGGAAGTTATGGGGGGGCGAAAGCCATTGTAATCCATAAATTGTACTTTGGAAATTTATATTTACTAAATAAAAGTAAAAAAAAAAGAAATGGGAAACCTTATTGACCAAACTCTGGAATCCTAATACTTCAGAAATATATATATTTTTTTATTTTTAAAAGAGATTTCAGAAAAAACTCAATCCATTTCTATTTAGCATGGAGTAAACATATGAAATTGGTTATCTCAAGAAGGAGCATAGACAATACAAAGATTCAAGAAGACTTATATTAAATGTATGGAAGACAAATCCATACCAGGTGGTTGCGGGGAACTTGGATATACTGAAATACATTGTTAAACAGATCACAAGGCGGAGAGGTGTATTATAGAATGGAAATAGGAACTGTAGTTTTCTAAACATTTGATGACAATCTAACCTTTGAGATGGAGAATTGATCTTCTTAAAGGTAGAAAGGGTATAGGGAAGTTTTAACACTCTGGGCCTAATTCAGACCAGCAAAAAAGAACTGGATGGTGAACCAGCTACTTGTAGAAAGCAGTAACATCAGCCTGTATTTCACAAATTGTGTTTTAATAGCACAAATGAAACAAAGGCATGGTTAGTGCTTTGGTCTCGTCCTTATCCATTCTGCTATTCTTTAGACTGTTATTTCTTAATTCATTATACCTTTAACAGACTTCTATTTCTGTATGGAATGCACTCACCCTGTCCCTGACCTCTAGCCTCGGTGTCTGTCCTCTCTCCATTTCTGCTCAGTCTTTAAAGCTTATCTGAAGCCCTATCTTCTCTAGAAGTCTGTTCTAAGTCCTTTTCTACAAACTTGGCTCAGATACTCCTCTTTTGTGCTACACAGTACCCTAGCCTTATTCCATAAAGGCACATATCACATTGCAAATGTGGGGGAGGGGGGCGATAGCTGAGAGCAAACTTTAGACCCTTTCACAGATTAAATGTATGACCTTAAGGAAGTTACATAGCCTCTTTAAAATTCAAGATTCCTCATTTCAAAAATGATTATTGGTAGGCAAAATACTGATTGTTAGCATTGTGTTCTTACTATATGCCAAGAATCATGCTACGTGTTTTGCATATATTACAGATGGTCCCTGAGTTACGAAGCTTAGACTTATGACTTTAACTTTTCAATGGTATGGAAGGGATACCTGTTAAGTAGCAATGCTAATCCACATTTTAAATTTGGCTCTTTTCCCAGGATGGCAATATGTAGTAAGATCCTCTTTTGTGAAGTTGGGCAACACAGCAAGCTGTAGCTCCCAATCATTCCCAGGATCATAAGGGACAACCACTGACACTCCATAGTGTTCTGTAATGCTAAGCTGGGATGTTTAGTTGGTTAGTTGTATAAAATGCCATTGCAGCTTAATGATATAGATTTATCAGGATGTAACCACATCCTTAGTTGAGCAACATCTGTATAGTATTTGATTGTAACTCTACTATTATTATTCTTTTTTTTTTTTCAGGCAAGAAACTGAGATACAGAGTGGTCACACAGGCAGGAAATGGCAGGGGTGGGATCCATCCTCAATTCTTTGGACTCTGGCACCAACACACTTACCCACCTTATTCCACCACATAACAAACTGCAATATACAGGACTCAGTACAGTTCTTGGCATATAATATACATTAAGGATAGAAGTGATTCCAAATGTTTACTTGCATTAACCATTAGACTATGGACTTCTTGAGGAAGTTCAGTAGCTTTATTGCCTGAGACATAGGAGTTGCTGAATAAATGCTTGTATAAAAGGTGACAGAAGTACACAACCAAGGAATGTATGAATGGGCGGTACCATTCTATGATAACAGTAGCAAGAAGGATATTAACTGAATTTAGGGTGGAAAGCTGGAGACAACTAATAAATCCCTTTTCAAAGCCTAATCATAACAAAAAGAAGAGCGTTTGTTGGGGACTAAGTTTGCATCCACATCACATCCATGCTCAGATGGGAAAATATGGGCTAAAGGAAGAGTACAAAAATCACTGCTGATTAAGTAGGCATAGCTGGAAATGAATGGTAGTGTTCTGGCAGGAGAACACAGTGGCCTACTTGGTCATGGCTCTGTCCTATTTAACTTTATATGTTTTCATTATTGTTGCAACTTTACACAACAAATCTTACATAACTTTACAAAACCAGTCCTATATCTGCCTCCCTGGAAGAAAGGGCAAACTAGACCTTGTATGCCTGGACTGACTTCTTGAATCTGACACTTATCATCTATGTAAGTGAGGGAAGCATGCTTAACTGCTTTGGACCCTAGCTTCCTCATTTACAAAATGAGCAAGAATAATAGTGTCTACCTCATAATGTGCCAGTGAAGATTAAATTAATTTATGTAAAGTTGCAATGGTGCCTAGCGCCAGCATTCAGCAAATATTTTAAGACTATTATCAAACTTTCTCATTGTTGCTTTTATATTCCTTCATTGTCTTTATAGATTATTATTTATTTACATATCTAGTTGTACATAGTCGCAGTCATAGTACATACAATTTTTTTATTTTTTCGAAGTTACACATTTTGGGTGTCATCACTTAAAATGTATTTGTTTATTTATTTGAGAGATAGAAAGACAGAGAGAACACCATCTTGTGGTTTATTACCCAAATGTCCTCAATGGCTGGGGCTAGGCTAGACTAAAGCCAGGATCTGGGAATTCAATGTAGGTCTCCCACGTGGGTGTCAGAGACTCGACCACTGGACCATCACTTGCTGTGTCCCAGGGTTTGCATTAGTGGGTAGCTGGAATTAGCAGTAGAGCCTGGACTTGAATGCAAATACTATGATATGAGATGTCAGCAACCTAACTGCTAAACCAAATATGTTTATGTATATACACAGTCTTCATACATACATACATACATATATATGTATGTATATATAATTTTAATAGCTGCCTAATGTTCCACTCAACAAATCCAAAGCTTATTGACAGTTTTATCAATGCTTTGGATGAGAACCTATGGATGCTTCTTTGATAGTCAGATGACACTAGACTGGAGGGGATAGCTAATAAATTGGATGACAGAATCAAGATTCTGCAAGATTTCAATGACTTACAGCAATGGGCTGGAACTAACAATATCAAACATAATAGGGATCAAAGTAGGACTTTGCTCTTGAACCATGTGCTCAACTACAGGATAAGAGAGGTAGGAGAAAGACCTACAATTTTTGCTGAAATCAAGCTCAAAGTAGATTAGGAAAGTGACAGAGCTGGCCAGATGCTTCAGTTGTCCTAGGGGAGCAGAAACAGAAGTAGATCATCTACAGTTAAAGATAGGATTGCTTCAGGCCCAATTTTGTGGCTGCAGGTGACTGGCATGTAAAGCTTGTTAGATGTGATTGAGGTCACTGGATTTTACCAAAGTTGATTTTCTATTTGTGATATTGTACTATAGTTATGCAAGATGCTACCAGTGGGGAAAACTGGGTAAAAGGTTTACAGATTTTCTCTCTATTATCCCCCCCCCTTTTTAAGGATTCATTGTATTTGTTTAAAAGGCAGAGTTGCAGAGAAGAGGAGACAAAGATATCTTCCATTCGCTGGTTCACTTGCCAAATGTCTGCAACAATTAGGGCTGGGCCAGGCTGAAGCCAGGAGCCTGGAACTCCATATGGATCTCCCATGTGGGTGGCAGGGGCCCAAGAACTTGTGCCATCTTCTGCTGCTTTTTCCAAGTGCATTAGCGGGGTGCTGGCTTGGAAGTGGAGATCTGGGACACGAACCCATGCCCATATGGGCTGCCAGTGTTACAGGCAGCGGCTTGACCTACTACACCATAGCACTAGCCACTGTCTGTATTATTTTTTACAATTGCATGTAAATCTACATTTATCTCCACACAAAAAGCTAAAAAATTATAGGCTTGCTACTGTACTTCATCCTTTTATTCACTTAATAGTTCAATAGGCATGGTGAACACCTTTGTGCCTTAGGGCTCTCTATGGTAGGTGCAAAGCTTACTAAGATAGGAATCTCAGTCTGATGGGAGAGAGACACACAAATATCTACAATATAACACATTTTGTATTCTAATGGTGATACACTTAGAAGCCATGTGTAACATGGAAAAGATGCAGTTGAGAGTGGGGTTACAGTGGATAAGTAACTTTGAAGAATTCCAGAAAGCTTTTAACTGTCCACCCAATTCCACGATGAACAAAGGCATGGACTCCTGCTGGCTCTGGTAGCTGGGATGCTGGTTGCTGCCAGCCTGAGAAAGCTGTGGCACAGTGGCAGCAGAAGCGGCACTGAGCCCTCATCATCCACTGCTTTAGGCTTACATTCCCCTGAGGACTTTGATTTTTAATGCATTTTCATTATTTGTGTAGATGACCTGCCAATATCTGTTCAAAGTTGTAGGGCTTAAAAAATGGAATACAAAAAATGAATCAACTTTGTTTCTTTAGAAAACCAAAAGAACAAAAATAAAACCCTAGGCTACTTTTGTTCAAATGCTAAAAAAAAAAAAAGGCTTTGGGGCCGGCATTGTGGTGTAGTGGGTAAAGCTATCCCATATGGGTGCCAGTTTAGTCCCAGATATCCACTTTAGGGAGACCTGAAAGAAGTTCCTGGCCCTGGCTGTTGTGGCCATCTGGGAAGTGAACCACTGGATGGAAGAATTTTGTCCCCCTCTCCCTCTCTCTCTGTAACTCTGAATTTCAAACAATTAAATCTTTAAGGGAAAAGAACGGCTTTAGAGCCAGTGACACCTTGGCACAAGCTGGAAGGTGGCCAGGCTGGCTAGGTGGGGATGGGCTTTCTAGGCATGATTTTGTGGAGAAGATTCAGATGCCCTGGTGCCCATGAAGCCAGGGGTGACAGGATGAGACAGGCATATTGAAAGAAAGAAACTTCCACATGGCAGGGGGTGGGAGATTATTTGGAGGGAAGACAAGACTGGAGGCAGAGGGAGACCAGTAGGACTTAGGAGAGACAATTTAGTGAGTTGTGTGTGCCTGTATGGGGAGTAGAGTCAAGAGATATTCAAGAACTAGAACTGACATGGCTGACTGAAGCACTGGATGTGATTCATGAGGAGAAGGGTAAGAGTCCTGGATGGCTTCTAGGATTCTAGCTGGTGTCATTCAACAAGAAGAAGAATTTAAGGGGAAAGTAGGTTGGAAGGTAAAGATAGGGAGATATGGAAGTTAGTTGACATTTTGTGTTGGGGGGCCTTCTGGAACAGCCAGTTGTGTTCAGGATGCATTTGGAGATGAGAGCTGGACCTTACAGGAGAGCTTCCTTCGTTGCTTCTCTCAACAGGAGATGAAGTCCAGGTAGTCCCATTATGGAACACTGAACACAAGTCAGTACTGTAGTTTAGTACTGTACTGCAGCTGTCAGTAAAAATGATGGATTCCTCCTAAATTGTATGCTGAGTGAAAAAATATGTTTTTTTTTTCTCTTTCAAGGAAAATAATAGCAATGGTATCTCTGGAGCATCGGAATGAAAAGGATAACAATAACTTGCCAGCAGACATATAAACAAGCACACTTTCCCCTTATCCAAAGGCTGAATCCCTGACACTCTGGCTGTGTCACATGCATTTTACCAGGTATTACAATTATGCCTGATTTGAAGCATTTAAACAAAGCATAAAGAGTCAGAGCTCAATGGAAGAAAAAAAATCAACAGGTAAAGGGAAAGTTGAGGTAATGTTCTGCTGATTTGGCCCCAGCATGGCAATGCCTTTTCAAAACTGACATCTCAAGACATAATTTCATTTGACAGGTGCCCATTCGTGTCAACTGCCCCTGCTGGGCAAGTGATGGTAGCAAAATGTCAGTTGGCAACAGAGGTGTTACTAATTGGTATGAACATGCAAGGACGTATTTCATACCCTTCCTCAGCAGAGTTCACATGAAAGCATATTTGGCAGGAGCCTGACCTCCTAGAAAAGGGGTTCAATTCTATTGAACACTTTGAGGAGAACAAATGCAGTCTCCTGGTGCTCAAGCCACTACAAAATTGCTCTTTATGTTGAAAACACACAGATGTGAATTCAGTCTCCAGAGTAATGCTGGAGAGGAAGCAGGTCCCGGTCCAGAGACACTAACTAGTAAGGTGATGAATCCCCATTGGACACCGTGAGTTGGCTTATCCTAAACAGCACTATATCTTTGCCAACCCTTTTGGGGCCTCTTTTTACTTTCAAATGAATCTTCTTTCTCCATTCAAGGTTTTCCCCTGAGTTCTGGGAAGAGGTATTGGAATGTGGCCTAGTGGAGGGTGTAGGTGCTGCAATGGGCAACCAAGTGAGCCAACAGTTTGCATATTTTCTCCCCACTGGAGCATCCTCCAGGAGAGAGCATTTGAAAATTATAGAGGAGGAGCAGGAGGAGGAGGAGTGTCTGTAGCTAATATATTTGGGAAAACCTCTCCCTACCTTGTGGATTCACAGTTGAAAGGCTCCAAAAGTCCTGCAGTGAAGAAATCTTTTCAACTTTTTCCCAGCATTTCCAAAACTCACTCAATCATAGATTCTGTTTTCATGTCTGTTAAGTTGGGCTTTTGGTAACCCATTTTAGGAATATGCTGCTAGAGGCAAATCAGAGGGGCAGGCCAGATGCTGTTGCTTTATCCTCCTCTTTTTCAGTGCACCTCTAGGGTCAAGCAGAAACCTCTTTTCTTCCTGGTCTTCATTACTGAGCACATTTCTAGGATGTTGGAGTCCACTACACTGTCTACATTTTTAGACTTAAATAAAAAAAAAAACCATCTTATCTTAATGATTACTAATCTTGCACAACCTTGGGGTCATTGCTGTTGAATACGAGGAATGAGTTGTGCCCTCCAGAATGGCAGTGGAGATGGACAAGGTGTAGGACTCTGAGTCCAAGGTCAGCTCAATGTAGCTCCTAATCTAACACATTGCTTGACATGTACTTGTTTTCTTTCCGTTGTTTGTTTCCCTTAACATTGTATTTGTCAGAAAATAAAAGCCATTCCGGAAGCTTAAAGGTCCCACAGAAGTAGGTCTGACATTACAGAGAAAAGACACAGGAGCTCCATGTGTCTGAAGGCAGTGGACTCTTGGACAAAAACCATGACCTGTCTCTTGCATCCCAAGTGGGAGTGGGAGATATTTTCAATCAGTGTTTGTTTGGTGCCTCTTGAAGCACTTGAAACCTGAAATTAATCTCTTAGGTAAGCTAACTGATCTTGCTCTCAGCCTGTCCCTCCTCTAGCTTACTCCCACAGAAAGGGGTACGTTAAGATATTTTTGCATCCTCCTTTATTCTTTGGGCTTGATTCAGAAGAGTTAGCTTTGGTAACCACTTGTTCAGAGAAATAGGCTTGCTGTTTATTTCTTTGGTGAGTGCCAGTTTTTGAGTGAAGGATTAGCTCCCTCATCTCCATTCATTTAAAAAATTAATGAATTCTCTAAAAAATGTGGAGTGATATCACCATAGTTAGAACCAACTCCTTAGATGAGTTTTTGGGAGCCCATATGAGTGCTTGATTCTTTCTAACTTCTCTTAACTCCATTTCTCTCCTAATCTCCTGTAGTAAGAGAAGACCCCTCCTTCTGTCTTGGGCCCTTTGCGTGGGTCCATGGTGAACTTTGCATTGTTAACAGGCAGTGTCAAAGTTGTGGAATAAAAATAGAGCAAAAAGAAGAAGGCAAAAAAAAAGGTGAAAGAGTCAGAGATGGGGTCTTACGTGGAGAAGGCATTGTTCTGTTTCTCACATCGGATCCCTTTGCAGTTGTTAGGCTCATCGATAGCTCTGGTCTCATAATAAAAGTAAAGCTGGTTCAGTCCATTGGCAAAGGCCAGCAGTACCAGGCAGTAGATAAAGAGGAATTTGAGGATATCAAGCAGCATGCGTCCCAAAGAGATCTGCAGAGGCCCTAAATGAGAGTTGGCTGTGAACAGGGATATGAGACGCAATGAACTCAAAATGTTGGATATTGCGAAGAGTGCTTCTGCAATCAGAGTCGGGTGCCACATTTCCCATTCCTCCCTTGGCCGAGAACCATTATACTGAAAGAAACAACAAGTGCACAAGATAAGAGGTACAGTGAGCACTCACCAAACTTTCCCCCTTTTCCACCTTTTGACACCCAAATAAAATCATCAAAATATGCGGTAAGCATTCATTTATACAACAGGCTTCATGCAGGGCACTGTCTTTTTTCTCCCATCCAATCAATTCATGATGCTAATAACTCTTTTCCTCCCACTATCATCAAAATATCTACCTAGCACATACATACAGCACAGAGAATTTTGGAATAATCATATGGAGCAACCACCTGGGGTTTATCAATAGCCATTTTCTAAGGTTTATTAGATTATTATTGGTGGTGCCTCTGAAACCACTGACACTCACAAAGTAGGGAAGGGGATAAAGCATCCTGCTTCTTAATAATATTTCAAATAACATCTACTATCTCAATCCCCCACTGGGTTCTGAACACCAGGGAAAACTTGCAGTTCCTGAAGAACAAGGGATAGATTGAAGCCTCCTTGGGATGGGGTGTTCATCTTCACTCTCCTGCTGACTGAAGTTTGGGGCTGATATAGCAGCCATATAAGCCATTCACTGGAACTTTCTGCTGATTTTCCAGCATCCTGCATGGCATTCTACACTACTGCAAGTGGCATGGCTATCTTTCAGTTAGTGAATTTTGTAGTGCCCCACACAGTGGCATATGGATGCATTTTACTGTTGCTTTGACAGTCATACAAGTTAGAATCACACTCTAGCACAAATGAAGACTCAGGGGTTGTAAGGAGGGGAAGAGCCAGTATTTCTGAGATTAGTTGCTTATTTTCCAGCCGTACGTCAGGCTTCCAGCTCCTGAAACACTGGGGGGGAGGGTAGTCTTGTGAAAAGGATGACTTCATTGTAAGATCTCAGCTCCAATTTGGGTGGTATTGTCACTTAACACTGCCTGTATCTTCCAATTTCATCATAAAATGAGGATAATGTGTACTCCTACTCACTGCACATGTTTGTGATTCTGTATCCATATGCAAAAATCTGTGTACTCCATAAGGGGAGATGTTACGAAAATACAAGAAACTACTTATTACCCTCCCCAGGATAGAAGTAGATTTTTGCCTGTGATTCGATCTGAAGCATATTGCTTTGCACTTTCATCTAATTTTAATTTCTCAGGACTAAATGTAAACAAATTTCCTGAGAAAATGTTGCTTTAGGGACCAAATCATATTGTTAGCATTTCTAAAGTGTGCTTCAGTTCCAACTGAGGAAACTGGTATCATTAAAATCACTTACGTGTATCCAATATTCTTCACTGTCAGATGAGTTTGGGAAAATCATATCACAAATTTGTGCTTCTGTTTCAGATAGACCTTAAGATGGCCAACACAGCTGGAACTGTGCCTATCCGAAGCCAGGAACCAGGAGCTTCCTCCAGTTCTCTGTTGTGGGTGCAGGGTCTCAAGGATTTGGGCCATCTTCCACTGCCCTGCCAGGCCATTGCAGAGAGCTGGATCAGAAATGAAGCAACTGGGGCTGGAACTGGCACCCATATGGCATACCGGCACTGCAGGCAGTGGCCTTACCCACTACACTACAGTGCTGGCCCAAGGATGTATGGATTTCAAAAAAGTTTTTTACCAAAATAAATTTAATTCCATTTTCCACAAACTTATTGCCATACCCTTGTACTTATTCCAGTTGATAATTTCCAATTTTTAATACGTAGCTTTGTTTTGTCATCTGCAAAGGATCTCCATCTCTCACATATACCTCAAAACTTATAAAGGGCTATCTGACATCTGTGCTGTGATACCAACTATAATATAAGTAAGATTTGATAAAAACTGTGCTAGACTGATTGTCTAGAGATCTGCCACCAACTTGCTGTATGATCTTCAGCAAATCACTCTGCTAAAGGATTTGTGAATTGCACTGACAGCCCCAAGGCTAAATATGAAGAGGGATGGTCTAATATGAAGAATCAATCATAATAAAATTTAGGGAAAAGGATTGTATCTTTAGCCAAATATTGGCTGAAGAAAATACTCAGTGGGTCACAAATTTAGTTTGTGTGCACATTGAAGCAAAGTGTTGGTGGGATAGATCTAGGTCACACTATCCTAATAGAGAAAAGGACAATTATATTCCATGTTTAGCATTTTCTGGGGACATTGAGGGTCAATATTACTTGCACTTTTTCCTTTTGAGCACTGTGGTGTGTGTCTTTGGGCTTTCTTGTTGAAGACCACATGAGGTAGAGTATACTTATGTTGTTGACTAACTTTTCTAAGAAGGAATCTTTAAGGCTAGCTCATCCTTTGGTGCTTCTGTACTGTGTCAATACAAGAGTGACATAAAATGTGTCAAGAGTCCTGTGGAGTGGTTCTTATGGCCTTACCTCATAAAAGTTGACCCAACCTGCTTGCAACAGGGCATCTCAGACTGGATGATCTTTGTGGATGTGTGGCCCAGACTCTAACCATTTACTGGTTCTCCTTGCAAATCCAATTTCCGCATGTGACATGTCTGGCTTTGTAAATCTTCCTTTTTTGAAGACACTAATGTCTTGGCAAAGGTCTTTTTGAGTTATGTGTTTGTCAGTTGAGAGGCATTTGCCTAGCTTAGGAGAGTGAATTTATTCTTACTCTTTGTGGTGGGGAAGTATCTAGGTCTTTGGAAGACTTGACAATGAAGTTCAACAGGTTATGTGATAAGTTAATGTTGAGCAGCTATAGATACATTTCCATATTCACAAATGTCAATCATTTTCTTCCTCACTTATACTAAACAAAACCCAGCAATTTCTAGATTGGTAATTTATGGTTCCTCTAGTATATAAATACCACTTCTAAAGGGAGAAATGTTCTTTTTTCAAGTCAGTGTTACTTAGTCAGCAGAGTGCCAGAGTGCCAGAATGACATGGAGTTCACCCAGGCACATTAACCCAAGAGTCAAACATTTCCTCTCCAGCTTTTCCTTTAAGGAAGTTGAAAGCATGTGTTAAATGATCACCACATGTATAAAGCACACTCTCGGGCTTCTTTCAAAAGTGTTTTATGACTGCATTCCATATTCATATTCTACATAACTCTAAGGTCTTCTAATATATGCAATATGCATATTAGGGATATAAAAATAAACTAAGTTGTTGGAGATTTGGGAGATGGCCACGTTCCCATTCTAAAACTCCTTAACAAGGAATTTAATGCTAAAAAGTAAGACTGACCAGTCAATCTTGGAGATTTCCTCATAGTGGGAAAGTTCAACTCACAAATGAGGGAGCACAGCTATCCCATTATCTAGAAAACACCAAACCTGAACTCATAGTCTGTGATTATACAAAGCGAAGTGTCGGACATGAAGCTATTTTCAAGACAATTCAAGCTGCACATTGTGTGAAAAAAACATCAAGGTGCCACGTGTGTGTGTGCATACATTATCTGAACTAGCACACATACATTGAGTGATATTCTAAAAGCTAGCTTCATAACGACTTGAATGACCGTCTGATGGTGGAAGTGATGAGGGAAGCAGAGGTTATTAGAGGTCTTTGTCTCCTGCAGTGAGGTTTCTGGGGTTCTGCTACCTGTCATATGAAGAATCATTGAGGGAAGTGGCAATGTTTACCTTTGAGAAGAGATGACTCAATGGGTTAAGCATAGATTTCATATCAGAAGCACTGTTATGGAGAAAGAACAGCCTTGTTCTGTTTGAAACCACAGGGATGAAGGACTACCAGTGGATGTGACAAATGGAGAATAATATTAGAGAACTATAAAGTAGCTCTTTTTAATGGAATGACTAAGGTTAAGAGGACTTTTTGGAGGTAATGAATTCAGTGAACTTCCTGTCCCTGAATGCAAGCATCAGTGGGCCATCCCCTGGGCAAGGACATTGTGGAAAGGATTCTAAACACAGATGGTTGAAGATCCTTTTTACTCTGAGAATTTAGGTAGGCAATGATTCATCGGCAAATTGTTCCCTTCACCACTCTTTGCTTAAGCAGAAACTGCTTACAAACCATTGAATGAATGTCTATTTATATGACACTTTCCTGCATGGAAGAACTGACATCATTACTGTTCTTCTAAACCATTTGTAATCCCAGTCCAAAAGCTTAATGTTAGAAAACAATCATTGCTGAAGACAAATGACAGACATCCCAATTTACCTTGACATAGGCCACAATCTTCAAGGAAATAGTTGCTAAGTAGAGGGAGTTCATTGCAAAATCCATCAGGTTCCACCAGTCATGGATGTATTCAGTAAATCCACCATCCCACATTTCCTTAATCTCCCCCCAAATAAAACCTGAAAATGGAAGCAAAAAGTTTGTTTCTGTATAGGCTGATTCCTGGTCATCATAGCGGGATCCCCCAAGGGAATAAATATGAAATTCATTGGGGCCACCTCTCACTCTTGAACTTGCTAAACCCAGTAGGCTTTTCCTGAAGATGCTCATAGCTTATACTTTTCTGCATGCTATAATTTTAGCATTCCTACTATAGTTACTGGGATGCTGCTGCCATTTTGGTTGCTTCATTCTACCTTCTTCCCATTTTGGAGTGGGAGTAATTTCATCAGCAAAATTATTAGATCAATGTTATTCCATAGATTTTTGTTTCCACAAGTTTTTTGGAGAAAAATTTCTCAATGAATTTGGAGGTAAGCAACCATGGACCATATTACCAGTAAGGCTGAAGCTAGGCAGTTGTGCCCTAAATAATTTAGGATCCTCTGTACTCCTTTCTCCTCTCATTGCATGAGAATTTGGTGGAATTCTTCCCAATAACTTTTAATGTTTCTTTAGTCTTGGATTATGGAAAACTATATGAATTGCTGTGATCTAGGGCAATGTTCTTCAGACTTTGAAGTATGTGTGAATCACCTAGGGGTCATGATAAAATGCAGATCTAGGGTAGGACCCTAGATTTTGTATCTAACAAGCTGCCAGGTGATGCTGATATTGCTAGTTTGGGGAACCACAGTTGGCACAGCAAGGACTTAGAGGATGGCCATACGTTGGGGAGTACACTGCAATCTAACTATCCCTGGAGACTATGGTGAGGCTGCTTTTACCCTAATGTGGGCAAAAATTCCAGATTTATCTCATGATTGTCAACCCAGTGACCAAATAGGATGTGGACCCTGAACAAATATCGGGATTGTGTGGGCTAGCCACAAGAAAGCAGCAGATCTATGTGCTTCTCCCTTCCTACCATTATAGAAAAGAGAGCTTAAAATAGACTGATCAGCATTTGCTCTGCTCATCTTACCTGATGCTCCACTTGACTGATACTTGACTTTTTCTGTAAACCAATGGACAGACAGCATCTCTGTCCTTGAAGATGTTAGGTCAGCTGAGGTAAGCACTATGCAGACTGCCAATCTCACTGCGGAACATGTTATACTGAGTGACCATGGCCCGAGACAGAAGGAACCCCATTTCTCAGGCTCCCAACATAGGACTACCCTACTGTTCAGAGGGGAATTGCACTACTTAAAGGCCAGTCTGACTATAAGCTGTAGTAGTTTCTCCAGACAGTACCAGAAGGCAGTGCCTCATCTTTTTAACTCACCTAGAACCCAGGGCAATATCATCCATTCCACGACAGTTGGGGGAGGTCCCTGCACATGGAGGTCTGTCCTGACGATGTGCTGAGAAGCCAGGAGAAGCATGAAGAGGAAGGTCAAATAGGATGCTGTGTGGCAGATGAACTTGATAAAGGGTTTCTTGATGAACAGCCCCAGGTTGCTTCTGGGTGAGATCAGATAGGCTATAGACAGCATGGGAAACAGGAACCCAATTGTCATGCAGGTCAGAAGCTTGACTACCCAGTGTTTCCTCCGCCATCCAGGGAAGCCGTCGTACCACAGAGTGGCAAGTAACTGTTGGCAGTTGGGTTGAGCAACAAACTGGGAAAAGAAGAGAACAAGTTAGGCATCTGCAATATCCTAGGGTAAATTTCTGTTCCTAATACCTCTCACAGTTCACAATCAACTCTAGCAAGAGAGGGACTATATGGCTAATCCCTGGAAGAGACCTGATTTTCAGGTCTAAGCCCAGAGACAGCTTGGCATACAAAGTGGTGAAATGAGACCTTCTTCAGGGTTGATTATTTGTTTCATATATTAAAATATGTTCCCTGTGTTCCATTTGTGATTCGCTATGCCTTCCTAGTCCCCTTCCCATCATGTTGGAAAAGTGGTTTCCCAAGCCTGGCTTTGCATCAGAATCACCCGGGGAACATTTAAAAAAAGTACAGGTTCCCAGGTCGCACCACAGAAACACTAAATGAGATTCTGAGCTCTGGGAGGGCAGAGGCTGCTGTTTGTTACAAATTTTCCTGGGAATTTACCTGCCTCTTAGCATAGAATCATGGATACATTTCATCACAAATCGATTCACTTCTATTCATTTCCCTAGGCTATGTGAGGTTATCATCAAATGTGTACTCTGGGCAAATACAGACTGCAAGAGAATATGCCCAGGCCTGTGGTTATGGTTTGATATGGAAATGAATTTCTTTTTTGAATTTGTTTTTTCCCCTGTTTTGTTTTGAGCACCTCTTGGTTGGCTTGTAATGAGTCAGGTTGCTACTTTGCCATCTATTTAACACTTTCTCTAGTCTAGACATGCAAAAGAGGGAAAAATATTTGGGGGCCAACTTACAATATTGTATACTAGCCCATCTGGGATTTTACTTAAATGCAATCAACAATGTGTCAGTGATTAATAATTAAGGAATCATCAGCATTTCAAGTCACCCTCCAGCTGCTACTTCTTGGTAAGTGACACAATTGGGAGCTCAACTGTCAACCAAGATTTTAAATACTGCCTATATTTGGCTCCTCCATCTTCCCATGGGACTGGTTAAACAGAGCTGTCTGTACTTTAGAGCTTACCAGCACAAAGGAAATAAACCTTTTCCATCACTACTTCCCCAACAACCCCAGGAAAACTAGCCCAACTTTCTTGTTAGTATCTGTGAATGTCACTGATTTTCTATTTAAATCATTTTTCTTCTTGAGCTCATAGCTGTACTACATTTCACAGCGAGATGTGGCCAAGTGACTAAATTCTTCCCTCCCTCCCTCCCTCCCCCTTTTCTGCCTGCCTCCCTTCCTTCCTTCTGGGAGTGAAGTAATTTCCTTCCTTCCTTCCTTCCTTCCTTCCTTCCTTCCTTCCTTCCTTCCTTCCTTCCTTCCTTCCTTCCTTCCTTTTTTTTCATTTTTCTTCCAGAGAGAGAGAGAGAGAGGAAAAGGGGAGAGGGGAGAGGGGAGAGGGAGAGAGAGAGAGCATCCACTGGTTCACTCCCCTAAATGCCTACAACATCCAGGGCTAGGCCAGATTTAAGCCAGATCGTGGATGACAGGGACCCAAGTACTTGAGCCATTGCTGCTGCCTCCCAGGGTGTGTATTAGCAGGAAGCTCATTGGAAGTGGAGCTGGTATTCAAACTTAGGCATTCTGAGCTCCAGCTTATCTACTGTGCCACAATGCCAGGCTCCAGATTGCTTATTATTTAACTTATTGTTTTGCCCAGCTAGTATCCACTGATGTATGTAGCCTTGTTGTTAAACAATTAGTGCTGTTTTAACAAATGACTACTGAAAAGGGCTGTTGGTATTGAATCAGATCACATAAAGACAAGCTGTGTGAATGCAGTTTTTCTAGGGAGTTTCCTAACAGGTCTCATAATGACAATTCTGTGGGGTAGAAAGATCTTTTTGGGGTGTTCCAAACCCAGTCCACTCCCTTCCAGTGAGTACTTCCAGTGGTTGCTTTTCACAGCTAATACACTTTCAAGGCTGTTGGTTTTCAATGGTTTATTTTATAAAAATTTATTTATTTATTTATTTTAGAGGTGGAGTTACAGAGAGAGGGAGAGACAAAGAGAAAGGTCTTCCATCTGCTGGTTCACTCTCCAAATGGCTGCAACAGTCAGATCTGGGCTGATCTGAAGCCAGGAGCCTGGAGCTTCTTCCAAGTCTCCCAAACAGGTACAGGGGCCCAAGGACTTGGGCCATCTTCTACTGTTTTCCCAGGCCATAGCAGAGAGCTGGATCAGAAGTTGAGCAGCCAGGACTCAAACTGGTGCCCATATGGGATGCTGGCACTGCAGGTGGCGGCTTTACCTGCTATGCCACAGTGCTGGCCCTAGGAACTACTCTTAACACAGGCACATCTTTATATACGAGCACTTATAATGTGCCATGTATCATCTCATAGCATACCTAAAGGCAGATATTAGTATTATACCCCTTTTACAGATGATGGGGCTAAGCCTGAAGTCAGATTTCTTAGTAAGTGGTGGTGTCAGTACTGAAGCTTTAGCCTGACTGACCCCAGACCAACTGTTAAACACAAAATTCTCTGACAATCCCTGGATGGTATTATCTCAGGCATGTAGAAAGCTACATACAGTGCCTTCCCCAAAGACCCTTCCACAGTGATTGAATGCCTGTATCACTGAGTGCTTTGGGGTAGGGCATTGAAGTTATATTTATGTTTGTAGGAAGTGGTGTTACATGAAACTGTTAACCACTCCTATTAGTTTAGAGTGGGTATGTCAGATCAGCTAATTAACAGGCCCACCTGCCAGCAAAGCCCAGAAGTAATGGGCCTTACTCTAGGTGTTGGATCCTGAGTGGCAGCTAAGCAAAGTGAGAGAAGTGGGGCATAGCTAAGGACAGTGGCTTGCCACAGAAGATCTTAGCTGCCTAATTTAGCCCCTGGTCAGATCTGTAAGGGACTGCTTATTTCAAATCACAAAAACTTTTCTCTCCACAAATGTGCTAAGGGTCTCATTGTAGTTGCTGGTCTCCTGCCCTGTCCCCCACCCCCACCCTGTGCCTCCCTGCAGTGATTCTATGCTCCAGTACTCCTAGGCAAGGGCAGGACATGATTCTACTTCTCATTACTACACAAAACTTTTGAAAAAGCCCTGGATTTTTCTTCCCTTTCATATAAATTGATGTTTTAAATGGAGAGGCTCCATGGCTCTTTTCCCCTCCCAAGAATAATTCTTGTGAGGAGTACTGTCAAGTTCTCTTGGCAAGAGCCTAGCCCTCTCCCAGAAAACTAACAAAATAGTTTTGAATTCACCTCATCAAAGTTCTAAGTTCATTCACATAGTGAAAAGAATTATCTGCTTAGTCCCTCACTGGTGTGTTATATGTGACTTTTGTGCTTCCAGCTGTCAAAATCATCAGTTTGGGGGTGGTGTTGTGGTGCAGTGGGCTAAATAACTGCCTGCAATGCCCACATGCCATGTGACTGTTGAGTCCCAGCTGCTCCACTTCCTATCTGGCTCCTGGCTAATGTGCCTGGGAAAGCAGAGGAAGATGGCCCAAGTATTTGGGCCCCTGGACGCACATGGGAGACCTGTATGGAGTTCCAGTTTCTGGCTTGAGCCTGGCCCAGTCATGGCCATTTTGGCAATTTGGGGAGAGAACCAGCAAATAGAAGAATCTCTCTCTCTCTCTCTCTCTCTCCCTCTCCCTCTCCCTCTCTCTCTCTCTCACTCTCCCTCTCTCTCTCTCTCCCCCTCTCCCTCTCCCTTCCTCCCTCCCTCCCTCCCTCGTCTTTCTTTCTCTATAACTCTGCCTTACAAATCAATGAATAAAATCTTTCTATAAAACCATCAATTTGCTCCGATAATGCCTAATTCATAGGCTGCACCCAAGGCCTAGCAGAATTTGACTTGCTCACTACAGGGGAGGTGCAAGATCAGTGTGATTTCATTCGGGTCTTTCAACAAGCATGTCAGAATACCTCCTTTGTGCCCAGCTCTGTATGGTGCATGGGAGAGGGTCACAGCACAAGAGACAGACCAGCAGTGACTGGCCAGGAGGAACTCCTCAGCAGGGAGACCAGCCTAGCTCATGTGAAACAAGTAAATGGGACAATCATGTTTGTGTTCAGACACCCCGCAGAAGCAGTACAGATGGTAAACATGTCAGGTTCCCAGATGGTTGGCTCTTACAGAACTATTCAGGCCACGCCCCTCTAAATTGGGAGATGGTATGCCAAGTGAGAACATGAGAAAAGCCCACACCCCTTCCATCTCCTGTTACCACCATTTTATAACAGAAAGGGCAGAATAAAGGGATATTTTTCAATCTGGATCCACTTAGCTTTAGAAAAAGCTCACTGCTCTCAGGAGGCATCACACTTTGAGTACTTAAGACATTCAAAAATGGTGGTGGTGGGGGGGGGGTAGAATCAGCAGGCACTACAGTCCTAAGAAAAGGCTGCAGAGAATGATGAAATCAGAGAATTTCACTTCTTTCTGGAAGTCTTCCCTGACTGCTCCAGCCTGTGACCTTTCTCTCTTTGAGACAGGCCCCTTTGCTTTTTCCTTGTGGTACCTGTCAGTCTGTTTTGTGTTACATTCACTTTTATGTAGAATCTCTGACTCAGCTTTCTTATTAGAAGGTCGACTTCTGAAGAGGAAGACCAGTTTTGCATGTGTCATTTCATACCTGAAAAGGCTTTGCAGACCTTTACTGGATTTGTTAAGGCTAGAAAATTCTCTGCCTTTTTTTTCCGCTCAAATTCAGAGCTGAATGTTCAATGGCCCACTGGGCATTTCCTCTTGGCTGTTCAAGTGCATTTCAATCACATAATCCTCACAGAACCCTTTCCTCCCCAAACACATACATTTTCTCTTTTCACCCTGCATTCTGCATGCTTTTAAGCCATCTCTCAAGTGGTAATCTTAATACCCACAATAAAATGTGCACGGAATTTCCTACATTTTGGATGCTTTTAAAAGCAATTTGAATGTACAGACAGTCCCTGACTTATGATGATTCAACTTAAGATTTTTCAATTTTATGATGGTGAAAAAGTCATATTAATTCAGTGGAGAGCATCGTTGGAATTTTGAATTTTGAACTTTTCCTGGGCTAGTGATACTGTCTTGTGACACTGCCCTATCATCCTATCCCGAGAAACTGCCCATAGCCACATCCATTACTGCTTTATACCCCATTAGCTCCAGTCAGCCACTCGAACAGCCCACAGCCTGCATATGGTCATGCCATTCCTGATTACTACTGTTCCTCATTCCTACCCCCATCTGAGCAAGCACTCCTGTGGTCTCCCATTTTGAGCACTGATTAGTCAATGATGGGTAAGATCCCCTGGGGGACAACCTAAGACAGGCACAGCCATGTACAGAGACCACATGGAAATGGGGTCAACAATGGTATGGCCAAGAATCATGCCTCCCGTTGCTCAAAAATAAACGAAAAGGGGGAAATGTGGTGGAATGAGAAGGTGAGAAGGTCATGAGAAGGTGAGCAGGTCATGCCAAGATGGCCGCTGACAAGAGAAACTGCCTGGCAACAGGCCGTGATTGGATGGCTTCGGAAACCACATGACAATAGAGCCTGACTGGCAACAGGCTGTGATTGGATGGCTTTGGAAACTGCCTGGCAACAGGCTGTGATTGGTTAGGGCATAGACCGCCCCTTGACCGGATTGGCTGCCTTGGCTATATAAGCAGCTGTAGCAACTGAAATAAACAAGTCTGCATGCTGCTCACCTCATGCCCGCTTTCACCTGACTCCTGGGGTCTGTGTGGTGATTCCACGCCTCTTGCCCCCACCACATTCCTCCTCTCAGAACAAATCCTCTCAGAAAGAAATCAACCACAACAGTAAGCCATAGCTTTGAGTCAGCCACATGAGAGAACAACCAATACCCTGCCTGCATACTGTGTCGTTAGGCTATGGTGCTTATTAGGCTAAGTATACTAAATGCACGTTAGACTTAGCAATATATTCTTATTTATTTGAGCGAGAGAGGGAGGAGAAAGAGAGAAACAGAGATCTTCTATTCACTGGTTCACTTTATTTTTTTTAAGATTTATTTATTTATTGGAAAGTCAGAGTTACACAGAAAGAGGAGAAACACAGACACACACACACACACACAGAGAGAGAGAGAGAGAGAGAGAGAGGTCTTCCATCCGCTGGTTCACTCTCACTCTGGCCACAACAGCCAGATCTGGGCCCATCCTAAACCAGGAACCAGGAGCTTCTTCCGGGTCTCCCATGTGACTGCAGGGGCCCAAGGACTTGGGCCATCTTCTACTGCTTTTCCAGGCCATAGCAGAGAGCTGGATCAGAAGTGGAGCAGCCAGGACTAGAACTGTCGCCTATATGGGATGCCTATATGGCACTGCGGGTGGCAGCTTTTCCCACTACACCACAGCGCCAGCCCCCACTGGTTCACTTTCTAAATGTCCACAATGGCTGGGGCTGGGTCAGGACAAAGCTGGGGTCTGGAGAGTCAATCCAGATCACTCATGCAGATGACAGGGAGTCAAATGCTTGAACTGTTGTCACCTGCTGCTTCTGATGATGCATGTTATTAGGAAGCTGGAATCAAGAGTGGAACTGGGACTCAAACCCAGCACTTTGAAATAGGATGCAAATGTTTTAACAGGCGTCTTAACTGCTAGGTCAAATGCAGGCCCTGAAGAGAGGTTTATGAATGTTATCACAAAGAAATGATAAATGCATTAATCATTATACAGTGTATACATGTGTGGAAATACCAGATTGTACCCTGCAAATATGCACAATTAAAAAAATACAAATCCATGTGGATAGCAAAAACAAAGATACATTAGTGAGCTAGGGACAGTCTTCCCTGTCCCTGGTTATTGACTGAGTCCTTGCTCCCTGAGGAGGCAATGGACAATAAGTGGAAGTCTCTTCATAGGAGCAGAGGCTCTAAGAGTGGGATGGACTCCTGAGAAGTAAGCCAGGCTGTGAGGCAGAGATAAAAGCCAGCAGCAACAAGTTTCCAGTGGTCCTATTAGCAACAGGAAATGGTAAGAGGAGAAAAATCTTTTAAAACCCTTGCAGTCCACCCTGTTCCCTGCTACCCAGGCTAGCAGCAAGAAAAACAATTAGAATGAAAAAAGTCACTCTCACATTGAGTCATCTAACTTGTTATTTTCAGATGATTTAAAATTGTTGGGTGTGCACAAAAGGGGCAAAAGGTGAGACTAGAAGAAAGGTCACTTTGACTTGTGCTTCATATTCAGAGGTTTGTAAAATAAGGTAGTTGGCCATCTGTACATGTGGGCCCTGCATCAGAGGATCCAGCCAATGGGGGATTGGAAATATTCCAAAAAGAACTGCATCTGTACTGAATATGTACCGACTTTTTTTCTTGTCTTTATTCCCTAAACAATACAGGTAAACATTGATTTACATATTCTTCACATTGTGCCAGGCATTGTAAGTAATCTACAGATGATTTAAGGTATACACACAACGTAGGTTATATGCCAACATTACACCATTTTATATAAGGAATTGAGCATCCATTGACTTTGGTATCCATGGGAATCCTGGAACCAATCTGCTGTGGATGCTGAGGAACGTGTGTACAGACCTGTTGTTTGCTGAAGTAATTGGCAGTGAGTTATCTTTGTATGTTTCCTAAAAGAAATCAGCTGACTTCAAGCTGAGATACTTCAAGCTGTAAACACATCTTCCCTTAGTCTATTTGGAGGAAAAGAAAATTTGAAAGGCCCTCACCACAGGGGAGAAGGTGAGGATCAGGAAGAGACAGCAGTAACAGCACTACCAGCAATGACAACATTTGAGTTTGGAAAAGTCTGCTGATCTTTCAAGAACATCCTCCTAGTTCTTCAATGAATGTTTGCAAATTGAAATAGGCCCAACTTTTATTGCATGAGTTGTAGGATCTTCAATACAGTCTGGTTGTATACAAGAATGTGTTTAAAAAGCAGCCCAGGAGTGGACATTTGTCTTAGCAGTTTAAGACCTGATATGGGAGCAGGCACTGTGGTGTAGTGGGTAAAGCCGCTGCCCACAGTGCCGGCATCCCATATGGGTGTCTGTTCCTGTCCCAGCTGCTCCACTTCTCATCCAGCTCTCTGCTATGGCCGGGAAAGCAGTAGAAGGTGGCCCAAGTTCTTGGACCCCTGCACCCGTGTGGGAGACCCGGAAGAAGCTCCTGGCTCCTGGCTTTGGATTGGTTTAGCTCTGGCCCTTGTGGCCATCTGGGGAGTGTACCAGCAGGTGGAAGACCTCTCTCTCTCTCTCTCTCTGCCTCTCCTTCTCTCTCTGTGTAACTCTGACTTTCAAATAAATAAATAAATCTTTAAAAATAAAGACCTGATATGAGAGGGCCTGAATTTGAGTTCTGTCTCTCTTCCTGAATCTCACTCAGCACAAATGGCCCAAGTGTTGGATACCTGCCAGCCAAATGGGAGACCCACGTTGAGTTCCCACCTCTGGCTTTGGCCTAGCTCAGCCTCTTCTGTTGTAGGCATTTGGGGAGTGAACCAGCTAATGGGTGTTGCCTCTGTTTCTCTTTCTCTGTCTGTCATTAAAATAAAACGCTAGCTCAGCAGAAATGACCCATGATAGAATGAGTTTGGTTTTCTTGTTTTGTAGTTGCCAATCAAGCAGGAATGTGAAGAAGAGAAAAATACTCAAAAAGGAAATTAATGGCAATGCAAATCCTGAAGAGGGATTAATGTCCAGCACTTTCTTTCCTTTGCTATTGTAGTAAGCTTGCAGAACCATTCTTTAGTTAAACAGTGCAGCTTTTTAAACAACTGCTGCAGCAGACATTTGAAACTGAGAAATAGGTTTTGGCAAGGAGTTTAGGCTCTGATTATGTTTAGAAATAGTCCCTATATTTTACATGTAGTTTCTAACAGTTTGTTGACTCCCCAGATTTTATATTTACCCACTTGGATCACCAATTCATTGTGAATTTTATGAAAAAAGGGTATGTGGGGGCCAGCCTTGTGGCACAGTGGGTTAAGCCTCTGCCTGAGACACTGGCATCCTGCATGTGGCATCCAGTATGAATGCCAATTTGTTTCCCAGTTGCTCCACTTCTGATCCAGCTCCCTGCTAATGTGCCTGGGAAGACAGCAGAAGATGGCCTGAATAATTGGGCTTTTGTGCCCCTGTAGGGGACCGTGGTAGGTGGGATAACTGAGTGGAGTTCTAGGGCCCTGTATTCTGCCTAACCCAGGTGGTATTTGGCCATTTGAGGAGTGAACCAGAAAATGAAAGGTCTCTCTCTCTCCATCTCTCTCTCTCCCCCCTTTCTGTAACACTGCCTTTCAAATAAATGAAATAAATCTTAAAAAAATGAAAGTTAAAGGGACATGTTCTCTTATCTAGGGATTACTGTACTAGAATATTTTGTACTAATTGGCTAAGTGGTTTCAATTTGCCAGCTGACTTTGTTCCTGAGCTAGGCTATCAATGTCAAGGACCCCACTCAAAGGTTAAAGACTCACAAAACTAGACAACTGGCCTCTAATTTCAAACTACAGCTAGGGCTAATTTGACCTAAATAGAGGAAGGTGAAGTTAGATGCTTAAAACTGTTTTAGAACATGTATTTTAGAAAATATATAATTTTCCTTTTGCAAATATACACAGCAGCTGGAATGAATGCAATGTGATTTTCTTGGCAGATATTCTCCAACCTACTGTAGCTGAAATAAGTTCAATGCAGTGGTTCATTATTGCCACAAGATGGCAGCAGAGGGTGGTAGGCGCTCACTGGAGTTCTAGAAGAAAAGGGGAGCCTGTATTGGACATTTTCTCACAAAGGAGGGAACAAATGACAGCATGGTTGGAAACTGATTAAAGCCAAGTAAGAAGTCAGACAGACTGTGCTAGGGTCAGCTGGAGTTTGCAGTCCTACTTCCCTACCAGGAAGCTGGAAGGGAGAGGAGGAGTGGGAGAGGAAGAAGGTGAGAGGAGGGAGGTAGGAGGGGGAGGAGGGAAGAGTGAGGGGAAGGGGGAGAGGGGAGGCGGATGTTGAGGGAGGGGGAGAGTGGGAGGAGGGAGGGGGAGGGGAGGAGAAGGGGGAGGGAGGGGAAGGGGAAGAGGGAGGAGGGGAAGAGGGAGGTGGAGGAGAAGGAAGTGGAGTAGGGGGAAGGGAAGGGGAAAGGAGGAAGAAGGAGGGGTAAGGGTAGGGAGAGAGGGGAGCAAGAAGGATGGAGGGAGAGGGGAGGGAGGAGGAAGGAGGGAGAGGGGAGAGAAGGGAGAAGGGCAGGGGAAAGGGAAATGGAAGGGAAGAGGAAATGGGAGGGATAAGGAGGGGGAGGGGAAGGGGGAAAGAGGAGGGAGGGAGAGGGGGAGGGAGAGAGGAAGGGAGAGGGAGAAGGATCTATCTGCTGAGTCACTTCCCAAATGGCCCTAACAGCCAGGGCTGGGCTCAGTCAAAGCCAGGGGACTGGAATTCCATCTGGGTATCCCACGTATGGTGTCAGGGGCCGAAGTACTTGAGCTATCTTCAGCTGCTCTTGCCCTCAGTTTGTCAATCTACAAAATGAGGATTGTAACAATAACCCATATCTTAAGGTTGTTATGAAGATTAAGAGAGGTAACTCAATGCTTGGCAACTCTGAAACAAATATAATTTTTCATCATGGATTGTTGTGAGGGTTAAATAAGAAGCACCCAATGAATATTAGCTATTTTCATCATTATGACTACTAATATTAAGAGGTGGGGAATTGTTTTCTGGATATGTAGTCTTGAAGTGACTTTATGTATGATTTGACACAGTCCATGCCTAGACAGAGTTTGAATGCATTAGCACTGCTTCCATTATCAGTTTTTCTGAATGTTCTGAGGATGTATTCTGTTATGCCAATTACTGCCTTGGAATTCTGGAAAAGAGACGGATGGTGGTGGTAGGAGGAATAGTGTGTTGAAGAAGTACATCCAAGTGGAATCAGCATGGTCCTCATTGTGTAGTCAGATCCTATAAATAACTAACAAATTCCACAAAGAAAAGCTGAATTGCTGGTGGAGTATGGGAAACAGCTTGATAGGTAAGGGAGAGGATTTTTCATTGAGAAAGACTGGTAAGTCAGGATGGCAGAAAGAATAGCTTTTGGGGAACTGGCTTTCAAGCTGAGATATCTCGGGATTTTTTTAAAGCTCAGATGGAAGACTGCATGAACTGGTGTTGACTCAAGTCAAAACACTTGCTCCGGAGCCGGTGCTGTGGCATAGTGGGTAAAGCTGCTGCCTGCAGTGCAGGCATCCTATAAGGGTAACAATTTGATACCCGGCTGCTCCACTTCCGATCCAGCTCTCTACTATGGCCTGGGAGAGCAGTAGAAGATGGCCCAAGTCTTTGGGCCCCTGCACCCATGTGGGAGACCCAGAGGAAGCTCCTGGTTCTGATTGGCACAACTCTGGCTGTTGCGGCCATCTGGGAAGTGAACCAGTGGATGGAAGACTTTTATCTCTCTCTCTCTCTCTCTCTTTCTCTCTGCCTCTCCTCTCTCTGTGTAACTGTGACTTTCAAGTAAAATAAATAAATCTTTAAAAAAAAAAAACCACTTGCTCCAAGTGACGTTCATTGGGTGATTATTCAGGAGCATTGCTTAGAGACCCCAAAGTAGCTTGGTTCCTGTGGGTTGAATGTGGCCTAAGAACAGTATGCCCTGCTTCGCCAAGTCCTCCCTGCCACCCTGTGCACTCTGAAACCTTTCCTGGCCACCCCTACACATTCTCTTTCTCTCTGGTAGAGAAATGAGGGACTATCTATGCTTGGAAGGCTTCTAAAATGTCACTTTCCATCTGATTCAAAGACTACCCCCAACACAGCCAACTCGAGTAAGCCAACAGTGTTTATGAGCACCTGTTTGGCACCAGGCTGTGGTCCAAATACTGGGGATACAGGCATGACTCCAGTAGCCAGAATCTCATTCGTGAAGCAAATACCTAACAGATAATGATAAAATCAGATTCCTGCCCTCACATGATGGGTGTTCCCAAGTCCTGACAAGAGCTACAGTGAAGCCAAGAGATTTTCTTATTAATGTCTGAAACAGGAAGTAAACTCACATGAGATTGCAGTTTAGGTAGCTGAAAGGGAAAATAAAATTAACTGGAGACCTAAAGGAGTAATTATTCCTTCAGAGTATCAAGACCACTGGGGACTTGGTGGCTTGATTTTAAAGGAAGCAGTAGCTATCCTGACTCATGTTCTGCCCCTTCCTTGTAAGGATCAGCCTTGCAGTAGGCTTTTAATAATAATGACCCAATAAGCACTTTATTATATGCCAAACACTTTGAATGTATTCATGTTTTGAATCCATAAGCCTCACAATGACTCTACCAAAGATGAATTGTTGCTGCTCTACAGATGAAGAAAATGAGACCCGGAGAGACAAAACAAAACAAAACAAAACAAAACAAAATAAAACAAAACAAAAAACAAAAAATAAACTTGCCTAAGTAAGTGCTGACAGGCAATTCCTGAACCCAGGTCTATGTGAGTACTCTACACCACTGATGCCCTAACCCCGGGGTGAGTCATCAAACTGCAGCCTGTGCCTATGGATCAAATCCAGCCTGTTACCTGCTTTTGTAAATGAAGTTTTATGGAAATACAGCTAGCTGATTGGTTTAGCTATTACCTCTGGCGGCTTTTGTTCTATAGTGGCAGAGTTGAGTAATTGCAACAAAGACCCTAGTTCTAAAATATTTGCTGTCTGGCCCTCCACTGCTGTAATCACAATACTACAGAGCTTCTGGGACATAGGCTTTGGAGTTAGACAGACCTGAGGCCAAGCTCTGGTTTTGCCATTTATTAACAGTATACCCTCAGAGAAGTCCTTGTACTTCCCTGTGTCTCAGTTTCCTCACTTGTAAAACAGGACTCATACTGCCTAGATTCTAGGGTTGCTAAGAGGACTAAATGAATAATGTGCATGAAAAGGTCTCAGCCTGGTGCTTGGCACACAGTAAATTCTTAAAAAAATGTAGTTAAATTATTTCGAGCAGTAACGAAAATAGATAGAAGAGAGCTCTGTGTCTGGCACAGAAGTGAATGTTCATGCAAATAGTTAATATCCATATCTGTCTTTTTATTACTCTTGCTGACTTCTCCCAGCCCTTAGGTTGCTGAAGTCAAGACTGAAGTTTGGTGCTAAAGATGTAGGGGCCGGCACTGTGATGTAGTGGGTAAAACCACTGCCTGCAGTGCTGGCATACCATATGGGTGCCAGTTCTAATCCCAGCTGATTCTCTTCTGATCCAGCTCTCTGCTATGGTCTGGGAAAGCAGTGGAGATGGTCCAAGTGTTTGGGACCCTGCACCTCTATGGGAGACTGGGGAGAAGTTCCTGGCTTTGTTGCGGCCATTTGGGAACTGAACCTTCCGATGGAAGACTCTCTCTCTCTCTCTCTCTCTCTCTCTCTCTGCCTCTGCCTTTCAAATAAATAAATAAATCATAAAAAAACTGATGGTGTAGGGATTAGCAGGACAGTGCAGTAAACAGGGTGGTTTGGGTCCGTAGGGAACTGATACTAAGGAATTCACTCTAGAACAAGCTATTTAATGTTTTAAATCTAAATCATATCATATGAGCAAAGTGAGGTATGCATGGGGCAAGGTGGGGAGCAGGGGAAATGCAAGTCCTCTGTCTCCAGCCTGTTTTTCTTTCTTCTGTTTCACAATCCCCTCCTGTGTTGCACTTGAATGGACTCTGATTCCTTTCTTTGAGAAATGTGACATTTTCTTAAAGATTGCAGGCTCCTCTCCCCGCCCCTCTCTGTGTTCCACTAGCAACCACAGAACAAAAATGACTGTGGGATATGCTTTGTTCTTAGTTGTGCTTGGTTAGTCTCTATGATTAGACTTTTCAAAAGTATTTTAGGGCCGAGACTAAGACTTGCATCTCTCAGGTTTAGGGAGAAGGGCATTGCTGTTAGGAAACAATGAAAGGATGTGTGTTTATTTGGTGTGTGGGGGTGGGTCTGTGTTTCTGACTGGAGAAGGTATCTAAAACAAAGGAAGAATACATTTCAGAAGCAAAGTCTTTGAGGCACAAATGAAATGCTTTAATGTCCTATTAAGGAGCAGACCAAAAAACCCTAGAAAAATGAATGTGGCAAAAAAAGGCAAGTTCCTAGCTGAGGGAGTCTTCTGCTGGGATGGGGAGGGGTGCCCCTCTTAATTCTGCCCGTGGGAAGGAAATTACTACAATGTGATGGGAATGCTTGCCATTAGAGAGCCAAAGCTTTGTGTTATGGCTCTGCTATTTCAGAAATAGCCATCTTTTTCTAACGTCTCCATGAAGGTCAGCCGTTTTCGCCCAAGATGAGTTACTTCATAAACAATTCACTCCTTGAAGCACCTGAGAGGAGCAGAGGACAGATACGTTTTGCTGAGGGAGGATGGCTGAACGCTATTTCTGCCTAGGGAAAGCTCTTGCTTTATCTCTCCTTTGTCTGGCAATTTTTCCTTCTATAATCTCTTTGCAGAGCCCACCCTCCCCACCCACGTTCAAATATATTTCCTGTCACTAATAGAAACATCACTCAATCAATTTTTTTCTTGCCACTCTGGGTTGGAAAGTCCATGACTCTTGCAACAGGGGTTAATTTGGTAGTAGGGCCACAGAAAGTTAAGACCTAACAGCCTAAGAGAGCTGGAGAATTCTATCTCAAGCTGTCTTAGCTTCCATATTAATGCCAGCTGCACGCTGATTGTGCTTCAGATGGATATCAAGGCTGTCACTGGTCTGTATCACCCAGAGTTACCTGGCCATACTGACTTGCTTTAAGTGTAATTGTTACAGAATTCTCTAAATCAATGTGAAGATGCAAAACTATAATCAACACCCTCAGAATTCCTGGCTTCTCAATGGTATGGCAATTGCTTTTGCTTGTCCCTTTTACTAGTATGTCATATTATTACTCAGAGTGTTTTAGTCAGCCATAACAACAGTTTCCTGGGTATCACAGTGTGTAGTCATTCTGACTTAAATACCTGGGAGCCTTGGTTTAAGACTCTTCTTGGGAGGGCCGGCGCTGGGGCATAGCAAGTAAAACCGCTGCCTGCTTGCCAACATCCCATATGGCACCAGTTCTAGTCCTGGCTGCTCTGCTTCTTTTTTTTTTTTTAAGCTTATTTTATTTATCTGAAAGACAGAGTTACAGAGAGAGGTAGAGACAGAGAGAAAGGTCTTCCATCCACTGGTTCACTCCCCAGATGGCTGAAACGGCCGGAGCTGCGCTGATCTGAAGCCAGGAGCTTCTTCTATGTCTCCCATGTGGGTGCAGGGGCCCAAGGACTTGGGCGATCTTCTACTGCTATCCCAGGCCATAGCAGAGAGCTGGATCGGAAGTGGAGTAGCCAGGTCTTGGGTCTCTGAAGCGCCCATATGGGATGCCGGCGCTTCAGGCCAGGGAGTTAACCCGCTGTGCCACAGTGCTGGCCCCAACTGCTCCACTTCTGATCCAGCTCTCCGCTATTGCCTGAGAAAGCGGTGGAAGATGGCCCAAATCCTTGGGCCCCTACACTCACGTGGGAGACCTGGAAGAAGCTCCTGACTCCTGGCTTCGGATCAGCCCAGCTCTGGCCATTGAAGCCATTTGAGAAGTGAACCAGCAGATGGAAGATCTCTCTCTGCCTCTGCCTCTCTGTACTTCTGCTTTTCAAATAAATAAATAAATCTTTAAAAAATGACTCTTCTTGGGGTCCAAGTCTGCAATACTTCCATACTTACAAGATGACTATGTACAATCAGGTGCATGGGAAGTATCAAAGACAAATCGGCACAGGGCATGGCAGCAGGGTGATGTAGGCACTACCAGCAGGGGGACTGACTGGGAATCTGTTGTAACTGTCTGGGTGAGAGGTGATAAAGACTTAAATCAAAGCAGTGGAAGTAGAAAGGGGGTGATAAAAAGGAGATATTTTTTATAGAATTGACATATTTGGCAATCAATTGCATGAGGGAGTGGCAGGTAAAAAGAATTTGAGGTTAATACAGAAGGAGGATATCTCTAGTACTTGATGATGTAGGGGAGTCTGGAGTTAATTTTCATTATGGGGATTTACTATCTTGGTTTGCCTGGGATTGAGGGAATTCCCAGGATTTGGGACTTTCAGTGCTACAATTGAGATGTTCTGGCTAAACCAAGATAAATTGCTCACACTAAGCTCAGGATATGCTGGATTTGAAGTCTGTAGGCACTTAGCAGGTGGTTGGGCAAGGAGGTGGAGTGTGGAGGAAGGACATCTGAGTTAGAGGTGCAGTTTGGGAAGTTTCCTGTATAGAGATGATGGGTGAAATCTCAGAAGAGGGTATAAAAATGGAGAATGCCCTCAATCTCTTGTGGATTGAGAAAGGGATGTGAACAAAAGAATAAAGTAATTAAGAAAAGGGCTGGGTGCTTGGCACGGTGGTTAAGATGTTTGTGGCACCCACATCCCATATCAGTGCCTGGGTTTGAATCCTCTATGTGCTTTTGATCCCAGCTTTTTGGTAATATGCACCTCAGGAGGCAGCAGATGATGACTCAAGTAGTTTGGTCCCTGCCACCCAAATGGAAGACTTAGATTTGAGTGCCAGGCTCCTGGTTTCAGCCTGGCTCAGTCCCAGCTTTTGCAGGCATTTGGGGAAGGAACTAGTGGATGGAAGATCTTAGTCTCTTTGTCTCTTGTTTTCCTTTCAAATGAGATGAAAGACAAGAAGAAAAGGTGAAAGAAAAAGACAGCAGGCTAGAATTTGGGAGACAGACAGACAGACATATAGGAGAAACAAACCTGCACTTGAGTTACAAAAGGTACAAAGGAAGCTATGGCAGACTGGTGATGCTACAAAAGTCAAGGAGGGAGAGAATTTCACAAAGTTGTGGGTTGAGTAGGCTGAATTTTGAGGGAAGGTGATTGGCTTTGGTCATTAAGAGAAATGATTCCCTATGGAATCCTGAAATCAGATTACAAGATGCTGATTAAACAGAGAATAAGAAGAAAGGAAGTAGGACAGGGAGCTTAGATCCATAATTCTCCCAACAATGCAGAGAAGGGAAAGAGTAGTAGCTTCTTTCAAACTCTTTAGGTGTGTGTTTTTTGGTACAGCAGTTAAGTCACTGGTTGGCATGCCACATACCATATTAGAGTGGCCTGGTTGGAGTTCCAGATCCACTTTCAATTCCAGGTTCCTGCTAATGAGCATAGGAAAGTCACAAATGATAGCTTAAGTACTTGGGTCCCTGCCAGCCATATGGGAAACCCATATTGAGTTTCAGGGTCCTGACTTTAAACTAGCCCAGCCCTGGCTGTTGTTGGCTTTTGGAGAGTAAAATAGAGGATGGGAGATCTCTGTCTCTGCCTGTCTCTTTGCCTTTCAAATAAAATAAATTACTTAAAAAACTCAATCCTTTGAAATTTTCTTGAACTCCAAATTCCTGATTTTCTCTCCCTTTTGTAAATTAAAAGAGAAATATCACATTATATGCCAGAAATATATACCATTATCATTCAGCAAATTAAAAGAAAAAGTTGTTAAAAGTTCAGGACAAATATCATGTTTTCCCTGATTTGTGTTAACTAATCTACAGGGTACAAAAAATGTAATGTATGTGAGCAAAATTGACATTTTGAGATTTGATTAATGTTTGTAGCCCTTGTCTATATGCTTGATGAACAGTGGTTTTTCTACTTACTACTTGTTGAATTATTTAGTGAAGGATTAAGCTTGTAATTATAAAGAGGATGGAGAGTAAGAGTGAGTGAGGGAAGAAGGGAGGGTATAGTGGAAAGTATCATTATGCTCTTAAAACTGTATATATGAATTACAAAAAAAAGTTATTGCAAAAATTAAGGAAAAAGAAAGGAAATACAGAGGGGTGTTAGAGGGAGGGAGGAATGGAGGCAAGTATTACTATCTTCTTAAAATTGTATCTATAACATTGTTGCATAGCAGGTAAAGCCATTGTCTGCTGGCATCTCATATAGGCACCAGTTCAAGTCTCAACAGCTCCACTTCAGATCCAGCTCCCTGCTAATGCACCTGGGAAAGTAATGGAAGATGGCACTGGTGTGGGAGACCTGAATGAAGCTCCTGGCTTCTGGATCTGGCCTGGCCCAGCCCTGGCTGTTGTGGTTATTTGAGGAGTGAACCAGTGGATGGAAGATATTGATATCCCTCTCTCCTTCCCTCTCCCTCCCTTTCTCTCTATCTCCCCCTCTCTCTTTATCTGTAACTCTGCCTTTCAAATAAATAAACCTTAAAAAAAGAATCGTATCTGTGAAATAGAAGAAATCTGTTATCCTTGTATCAATAAATTTTTTTAAAAAGTTTCTATGGGGGGCCACGATCGTCAGCGGCCATGGATGACTGAGGATACGGCAGCAGATCGCACCGTAAAGGACATGGGCTCCAAGCTTTGCCTCACGTGTGCTTTGAATCACAGTGCCACTCAGGTCACCGTCCACCACTGGATGAAAGACAGAAGGCAAAGTGCTGAAGGAAAACACACTGCTCAAACAACACAGAAACGTCGTAAACTCGCCTCCTCCTCAGGGCTGGCGAGGAATCCCGGTGGGAGCATGCCAATGGAGGAGGGGGGAATAATTATGGTGGTCTGTAAGCCAGACTCTGTCGCCCCCTAGTGACAGGTTAGATCTGAGACAAGATGGCCAACTCCGGGGACAAGGTCATTGTGCATAGCTGCCAGAGTTAAGTTATTGGTCAGACATTCAGAGGCACTGCCCCTCTGGGACCTGCATATCAACTTTGACCCTGGCACGTATGCGTGTGACGTCAAACTGTGCGTGCCCACGCACTCTGGCCCTCTCTGGCGCTGGTTACCGTCATCTTTATCTACAGGAACTGTAGCAACCCGGATAAGGTGTTGGACGATGATGACACCGGTACTGTATCACCCCAAAGCAGTGGGTACCATATGAACGACAAAAGTAAGTACATTTGCCAGAGGAACGCCACCTTAGCAAATGCTTCTGGAGACTGGCGCCCGCTCCGTGCCATAGTCGTCTGCAGCACCTACAGTAAGGATCCTCCTCCCGCTGTTGCCTACAGAACCCCGAATTCTTTCACTTTTGTAAGAAAACCAACCCAGCAAAAGCAAACCATTAGTAACACAGATCAAGTGTCTTTCCTTTTCAACTGAACCAGGGTTTTCTGCACAAAGAATTCTATTCCTTTGGGGATGTTTGTCATTTTTAAATGTTTTAACTGGAACCCCCAAAAGTCTGTGAGGTACTGGAGGGCCACTTTGCCATCCCTCTAACCCCTCCACACCTTCCTGCTCCATCAGCCCACCATCCCCACCCACCCCCCTTCCTCGCCCCCACACCTCTCTGCCTTTCCCCTCCCCACTCTTGTGCTGGCCAGATCTGAGTAAAGGGGAAAGAGCAGCCCTCCCTTCAGGTGCCCAGTCACTCCCTGCCCCTTATGGAAGGTCACAGGCCACGTGAAGCATCCAGAATCCTGGATGCTGTCTGGTTCCGGTTTGTGGTTCCATATTTTCTGAAGGCCACAGGAAGTCCAGTGAAAGCTGTGGTTTCTCAGCCGAGTGGAACCTACCTGCCCTTAGGGTGACCCTTCCTCTGGTTTCCCAAACCCTTCCTGAGCTCTGATAGCAGTTCCCTCCTCACCTAACTCCACAAAAAAATTCCTATAGTACCTAGGAGTTATATCCCACACTATGTGGTAAAAGAAAAACCCTTTGTGATATACTTCTTTCTGGTCTGATTACCTTAATGTGGTTGGCTGGTGTTTTAGACTCTAAGCTTCCTTAATGGACAGACTATAGCTTGCTTCCTTCCACAGTGTCCACAAGAAAGGCCTTCAAGAACAATTCCTGGTTGTTAGGATGGTAAATATGGAAAAATTTTCTAGATATGTTCTTGATCTCAACACTATTGACTTTTGAGGTTGGATAATACTTTCTTTGGGGAGACTGTCTGGGAACTGTAGGAAGTTTGTTTCCTGGCCTCTACCCACTAATTGAGAGTGGCACATGTCTCCTCAGCGGTGACAACCAAATATCTCTCTAGAGATTGCCAAGTAATCCCTGGGGGTAAAATCAGCCCCTATTAAGAACCTCTGCTTTAGATGACCTGGCTCTAACCTATTTGCTCCCCTGTCTTCAGCAGAGGCAGTTCAATGTCATCCTCAAGTGTGATACATTGGTCTTCAATTCACAGTCTCCAGAAGGACACGGATAACCTTGTTGCTTCTTTTCAGATCTAAGACTCTTAAACACAGTCCTTTCTCTACTTCTCCATGAAGCCAGTAAATGGCTCAGTTATTCACACATAAACATCAAGTACGGCAATGATGCCGTACTTGCTGAATAGCAAAGCAAAGCTGGAGAGAGATGTAATTACAACAGTGGCTTGTGATCTTTATGCAATTGTAAGGGGAATATTTATGAATTTGTTCACAAAGTGCAATTGATGATAACACTTTTCCTTTTCAAAATATATTTTGAATATTAGATTGTCACTGCCTGTGGCCTCCTCAGAGACTGGCCAGAGATTGGAGAGATCAGAAAGAGAGGGAATGTGTAAAATAAAAGTATAGAAGTTTTCAGTGCCTGAGCAGAACAGAAAATCTAGAAGTTATTGGCTTTCACTCTTCAAATTAAACCTGAAATGTCTCCCTGAAACTTCTGTGTGTCACTCCATTGAAGCCTGTGGTCCCAGGAAGATGTTTATGTGTTAAGGGCACAGGGAATGGATGGGTATGGGTTTAGTTGGACTGAGGATGACAGTAAGGGAAAACTCTGATCTCTTGAATTGTTCTACCCATTTTCCAGGCTTCTGAGGTTCCTTGGTATTGTCCTGTTAGTCTTCCTACTGCTATATGGTGAATTCCAGTAAATCACTCAGAAAAACTTTATTGAGTATCTGCTAAGCTAAATACTTTGAATACACCAAAGAGTGATAGGAATAAAAGGAGAATTCACATGACATACTATTTTTTCCTGGTTAATTTTTTAAAAATAAACTTATCTTTGGGCTGGCATTGTGGTGCAACTGGTTAAACTGATGCCTGTGATGCTGGCATCCCACACTGGAGTGCCAGTTCCAGTCCCAGCTGTTCAGCTTCCATTCCAGCTCTCTGTTAATGTACCTAGGAGAGCAGTGAAGCATGGCTCAAGTACTTGGGCCCCTGCCACCTGCATGGGAGAACTGGATGGAGTTCCTGGCTCATAGCTTTAGCCTGGCCCAGACCCAGTTGTTGCATCCATTTGGGGAAGAAACTAGTGGATGGAAGATTCCCTCTCTCTCTCTGTCACTCTGCCTTTCAAAAAATTAAATAAATCTTTAAGAAATAAACTTGGGGCCAGAGCTGTGGTGTAGTGGGTTAAGCCTGCTGACTGCAGTGCTGGCATCCCATATGGGTGCCAGTTAGAGTTCTGGCTACTTCACTTCCAATCCCTCTCTCTGCTAATGTGCCCAGGAAAGCAGCTCAAGTGCTTGGGCCCCTGTACCCACATGGGAGACCTGGAAGAAGCTCCTGGCTCCTGGCTTCAGTCTGGCCCAGCCCTGGCTGTTGCAGCTATTTGGAAAGTGAACCATTGGATGGAAAATTTTCTCTCTCTCTCTCTCTCTCTCTCTCTCCCTGTCTTTTCCTCTCCTTCTCTGTAATTCTGACTTTAAATAAATAAATCTTTTAAAAACTAAAATTTTATTTATTTTTATTTTATTTGAAAAGCACGGATAGAGTACGAGATAGAGATCCTTCATCTACTGGTTTACTCCCCAAATATTCCCAACTGCTGGGGATGGCCTAGGCCAAAGTCAGGCAACCAGAACTCAATCCAAGTTTCCCATGTGAGTGCAGTAGCCCAACTACTTGAGCCATCACCTGCTCTCTTCCTGAACATTTACAGGAAGCTGAAATCTGAGGGGAAGAGGAGAAAGTTTTCCATCTACTGATTTACTACTCAAATGCCCACAACAGCAAGGACTGGGCCAGGCCAAAGCAAGGAGCCAGAAACACCTTCCAGGTCTCCCACATGGGTGGCAGGGACCCGAGTACTTGAGTGAGCATGTGCTGCCTGTCAGAGTGTGCATTGACAGGGAGTGAGATTGGAAGCAGAGGCACTGGGCCTCAAGCCAGGCACTTCAATATGAGATGCAGGTGTCCCAAACAGAAACTTGACCACTGGGCCAAAGCCCCCCCCCCCCCCCCCCCCCGTTTCCATATTTCATTTTACTTATTTAATTATTTTGGAAACCTGAAAAAGACACATTTAATAGAATGTCCATCTGAAAATTCATTTCAAAATAGAGACGTTCTCTCTAAGACTGTAAAGGCCACAAAAATACAAAATATATCTTTAAGGAAAAATTGAATCTACATTACACTTCCATGTTCTAATAAGTGCGTTGAGCTTCTTCCCACCTCTGCTGGGTGTGAGGTCAGTTTTCTTTTCTTTTTTTTTTTTTTGTAAAAAAAGATTTATTTATTTTACTTGAAAGTCAGAGTTACACAGAGAGAGGAGAGGGAGAGAGGGAGAGAGGGAGAGAGGGAGAGAGAGAAAGAGAGAGAGAGAGAGAGAGAGAGAGAGAGAGAGAGAAAAGTCTTTCATCCGATGGTTCACTCCCCAATTGGCTGCAATGGCTGGAGCTGTGCTGATCCGAAGCCAGGAGCCAGGAGCTTCCTCTGGGTCTCCCATGGGGGTGCAGGGGCCCAAGGACTTTCCCAGGCCACAATAGAGAGCTGGACAGGAAGTGCAGCAGTCGGGTCTTGAACTGGCACCCATATGGGATGCCGGCACTCCAGGCCAGGGCTTTAACCTACTGTGCCACAGCGCCAGCCCTGTACAGTTTTTCTCCATCTGCTGCATGTCCAGGTCGCTGTGGGCTGGCAGGAAGACACCCTCCTCGCTGGCACTGGCACAGTCATTGGAGTTCCCACTGCTCCTATCCTCTGAGGCTGCCCATTCCCTCGAGGTCCACGCACCTGGCGTGAATAAGCCCTCAAGGCTGGGCTTGTCACATGGGGAGGACACGACCAATGGTCTACACCTGGGCAGTGTCTGAGTCCAAGGCCGAGTCCTCATCATTGAGGAAGCAAAGGCTCGTTAGTTTCTTAGCGTCTGCATCATCTTCAGGAAGCCCAAGGATCGCTGTATCCACTCAGCATCCTCCTCATGCCTCAGCTTGTGCAGGCTCCTCCTCCCACTGAGCACACGTGGCTGCAAGCAGCGCTGGGGCAGGGCGTGGTGCCAGCTGGGCTCAAGCATGCAGATGGGTGTACTGCCGGCTGAGGACCAGGTGCTCCTGTGACAGGGACAGGTGGCACCTCAAGGACAGCAGGCAAGGCCGAGGGACACCAGGGCAGGCCTGAGTTCCCACTATCTTCACTGCTGTCTCCACAGCAGCAGCCAGCTGAGGATGGCTGAGGGGTAGGGGAGGGGAGTTGTGGGCAAAACAGAGCTCCCGGGGTCACGGAGCGTGGTACTTCTGCCACTGTTGCAGCACCTCTTGCAGACAAGGGTCCACACCATGGAGCCACTGGGGTGTCACAGGGAAAGGCTGTGCACCAGCTTGGACAGGGACAAACGATGGCTCTTGGTTGGAGGTATTGCAGGCGGCCTGGGGTTGCCATGCAGGTCTGAAGAGCTGCTCAAATCCAGCAACTCTGTCTGTCACTGGGGCCCCTTGGGATGAACCAAGCCAGAAGGACCCAGCAGGAAGGGAAGAGCAGGGCCCGTGGCCACCTGGCTTTCAAGGTTTCGGCCTCCACTTGCAGCCTTCCAGAAGCACCCATCCACAGTGGTCTCCAAAGGCAACAGATCGTCGCTGTGCCGCCACAGGTCAGCCTCAGAAGCCTTGTAGGCAAGGTCAGACTCTGGCTGTGCAGCTTCACAGTGAGGAGAATGACTATGGCTGGGACCCTGAGGTTTTTTTGTCCACCCCAACGGGCACTGGCCAATTGCATAGTTTTAAAAAGAGGGTAATACTAATTTGTTGTTGTTGTGTTTCTGGTCAGATTGCTATTTGCCTAGGTCTTTCCCCCAGTTCCTAGATTTATTATATCGTTTTGGGCCTTGCCCATCATATTTGCTCTTGCCCTGTGTATCTATAGCATATAGGTTTTTAAATCAACTCATGACCATGTAGATGCCCCTTGAGTTTGCAGAATGAAAACTCCATGAAGTCAAGGGCTATAGCTCTATATGTGCTCACCATCAAACTCTCAGTATACAGGACAATATCTAGCATACAGCAAGTGATCAATAAATATTTGTGGGATGAACTACTGAATTCTGGGGCCCAGATCAGCCTTTTTGGCTTACTTCTGCAAACATGCTAATATAAGAAGTAGTTGCATTTTACAGGAACAGGCTGTGCTCAGGCACTATTCTGTGAGTGCACTTTCCCCCTGGATAGACCTACAACTTTCAGCTGGTCTATGCAGGGCTGATACCAAGTCACCCTGTACTGGAAGGAGTTAAAAAGGAATGTACATGCCTATTTGAGTTTAACTTAGAGTGAGATACTGGTAACAAAAATGATTAGCTGGGCTAAAGTGAACTAATGTGGAATGAATCAACTGCATTTTACTAAAAAGTGAATGCATAAAGGTACTTCAGAAAGTTTGTGGAAAATGGAATTAAAAGATAATTTTATTTTGGTGAAAAATTTTTGAAATTTGTGTATAGTTTTTTCACAATATTCACAATATTTCACAATATTGCCTTGAACTTTTTGAAGTACCAGTGTGCACAATGTATGTTTTCAAGCCGAATAATATATCTGGGGTTTGGAACAAGTGATCAGTCTTTTATCACCAGGAATCAAGAAACTATTAGACAGGAATGATTGATTGCTCATGCTCTGGTCTAAATTTAGCATCCTTTTCTTGAGTCATCAACTGAGGACATCAGTATCCTAGAAAAGGTGAAGCTAGTATACATTAGACTGACTTCTTCCTCACAATAGGACACAATAGGGAGAGTTCGCAGGGCCTACAAATATTAAGTTCAGCCTTAGGAAGCTTACACTCCCTTTACTGCAATTCTAGTTTGCCAGCTTTCTTTTTTTAATTTTAAATGTGTATTTATGTATTTTTTTTTTTGACAGGCAGAGTGGACAGTGAGAGAGAGAGACAGAGAGAAAGGTCTTCCTTTGCCGTTGGTTCACCCTCCAATGGCCGCCGCGGCCGGCGCACCGCGCTGATCCGATGGCAGGAGCCAGGAGCCAGGTGCTTTTCCTGGTCTCCCATGGGGTGCAGGGCCCAAGCACCTGGGCCATCCTCCACTGCACTCCCTGGCCACAGCAGAGAGCTGGCCTGGAAGAGGGGCAACCGGGACAGAATCCGGCGCCCCAACCGGGACTAGAACCCGGTGTGCCGGCGCCGCTAGGCGGAGGATTAGCCTAGTGAGCCGCGGCGCCGGCCTTATTTATGTATTTTTAATTGATACATTAAAGTTGTACAGGGACAGGTATTTGACAATTAATACACCAGTTAAGATGTTTCCATCCCATATTTCAATGCCTGGGTTCGATGCCTGGCTCTTGCTCCTAACTCCAGTTTCCTGCTAATGCAGATCCTGGCTCAAGTGATTCGGTTCCTGCTACCTATATGGGAAACCTGGGTTGAGTTTCTGGCTCCTAGCTTCAGGCTCCTAGCCATTGAAAGCATTTAGGGTGATGAACCAAGGGATGGGAGTTTTTTTTTCTTTTTAATTGTTCATATTTATGGTATTCCATGTGATGTTTTAATACATGTATACATTGTATAATGCTCAAATCAGGATAAACATATTTGCTGAAGCATTTTTCATCTTTTTGCAGTGAAGAATTTCAGAATCCTTCTAGATTTTTTAAAATATGCAATACTATACAGTTATCTATAGTTATTTCACTGTGTAATACAACACTATAACTCTTTCTTCAATCTAGCTGTAACTTAGTATCAGCTAATAAACCTCCCCTGTTACTCTCCCCAGCTTCTGGTAACCATTATTCTGCTCTCAAATTTTATGAAATCAACTTTTTTAGGTTCCACAAAGGAGCTCTTCATAAATGCAGCACTACGAGCAAAAGCTGTGGATACTGTGCTTGTATGTGGGAACACATTTTTTTTTAAAGATTTATTTTATTTACTTGAAAGGCAGAGTTAGAGAGAGAGGAAGAGAGAGAGAGAGAGGGCGAGAGAGGAAAAGAGAGGGAGAGAGAAAGAGAGAAGAAGAGGGAGGGGGAAGAGAGAGAGAGAGAGAGAGAGAGAGAGAGAGAGAAATGCTTTCGTATGCTGGTTCATTCCCCAAATGTGCAAAACAGTTGGGGCTGGGTCAGGCTGAAGTCAGGAGCCAAGAGTTTCATCGAGGTCTCCTACATGGGTTTAGAGATCCAGAGACTTCAGCCATCTTCTGCTGATTTCCCAGGCACAATTTCAGGGAGCTAGGTTAGAAGTGGAACAGCCAGGACTCAAATTGGCATCTGTATGGGATGCCCACATTGCAGGCTGTGGCACTGCATTAACCCATTGCACCACCACTCCAGCTCCTAGGAACACATTCTATATCTGTTACAAAGATGTAAGTGTCCCATAAGGAATTGTACGGATCATCTTGACTGACTGAGGCTAAAATACATTTCCAGGTCTTGTGTTATTTTAAAAGATGTCCCCTGGTTTCTTGGGAGATGTCAATTTTGTGGATACTTGCTGTGTTACAGTATAAACACAAGTGGCGGGGGTAAGGTCAGGGTCATGTCAGTGTTCTTTTCATGATGCAGGGGGCAGAGTGCAACTGCAGTATAATTGAATTGATGGCAGCTGTGAAGTAGGGGAGGTGAAGGGCTAGAAGTATGTGTCTGAAATTAACCATAGTAAAGAGTAACTGTGGCTCAGTCAAGTCCTAACCAGTGTCTAATTAATTAACCATTCCAGAAATCCAAACCTAGTTAAGGCCTAGTCAGTGTTACAGCTGGTTAAGACATAATCATTCCACTTATAGTATAGTCAGAGCGAAGCCTATTTAGGCCTAGTTAGCCCAGTTAAAGTTTAGTCAGGCTAGTTAATGTCTAGTCAGGGTTTAAATATTAAGATCTAGTTAGAATGTAATTAAGCCTAGTTAGAGTCTAAGTATAGTTAAAGTATGTCAGAATTATGTCAGGCATAGCCAAAACTTAAGCCTAGTTAGTTCGATTTAAATTTCTTCAGAGTACTATTAAAACCTAGCCAGTACCTAAGACTCATTTAAGACTAGTCAGAGTGGGCCGGCACTGTGGCACAGCAGGTTAACGCCCTGGCCTGAAGTGCCAGCATCCCATATGGGTGCCAGTTCTAGTCCTGGCTGCTCCACTTCTGATCCAGCTCTCTGCTATGGCCTGGGAAAGCAGTACAAGATGGCCCAAGTGCTTGGGCCTCTGCACCTGCGTGGGAGACCTGATAGAAGCTCCTGGTTCCTGGCTTCGGATCGGTGCAGCTCCAGCCATTGCGGCCAGCTGGGGAGTGAACCATCGGATGGAAGACCTCGCTCTCTCTCTCTCTCTCTCTCTCTGCCTCTCCTCTCTCTCTCTCTGTAACTCTGACTTTCAAATAAATAAATAAATCTTAAAAAAAGAAACTATTCACAGCCCAGTTAAACCCTAGCAAGGGCCTATGACTGCTTTAAGTCTCGTATGAACCTAATAAAACCCTAGTCTTAACTTAATCCTAGTTAAGGTTCAGTCAGAGCCCAGTTAAGCCCCAGCCAGACTTCAGGCTAGTTTATTTCTAATTAGAGCTCCGTTAAGACCTACCTAGAAGCTAAGCTTATTTGAAGCCTTATCCTAGTCTAATTAGGTTTTAGTTTAGTCACAGAGCTTTGTTAAGAATTAGCCAAAGCCTAGGCATAGTTAGGATGAAACTAAGTTTAGATAAGTTCTAGGCAGGGCCTCAACCTTGTTATGTGTTACCTGGAGACCAGGCAGGGTCTAGCCAGTACTTTAGATTAGTTTAGAAGTTGTTAGAACCCAGTGAAGCCTTAGGGCTTAAAAGTCCAGATAAGGCCTCAATTTAGTTAAGTTAAAGTCCAAAGCTAGTTTCAGTAGAACTAGGGCCTAGTTAAGGCTTAGACATTTACATCTTCTCAATTTTTATTTTTAAAAATGTTTGTTTATCTTATTTGAAGACAGAGTTACACAGAGAGACGGAGAAATAGAAAAAAATAGAGAGATCCTTCATCTGCAGGTACATTAGTTAAGTGGCCACAACGGCCAGGGTTGGGTCAGGCCAAAGCCAGAGGCCTGGAACTCCATTTGGGTCTCCCAGATGGGTAGAAGAGGCCCAAGCCTTGGGCCACCTTTGACTGCCTTCCTGTATGCTTTAATAGGGAGCTGTACTGGAAGTGGAGCAGCTGGAATTTGAACCAGAGCTTATATGGGATGCCAGTGTTGCAGGTAATGGCTTAACTTGCTGAGCCACAATGTTGGCCCCAGAGACATTTTTTTCCCCAAATTGCTTGTTGCATTTTATTTCAACACCAACAATGTATAAGAGCATCTGTTTCTCCACATCCTTGCGAACATTTAATGTTGTCCATGTTTTAAAATTTTAGCTATTCTGCTGGATGTACCTTTTTGTGGCTTTAGATTTCATTTGACTGATGACTAATGATGTTGAACAGCCATCATTTGTTTATTGAGTACTTGTATATCTTATTTATTTATTTACCACCTGATACTTTATTATTTATTTGATGGGCAGAGTTACAGAGAGAGAGACACAAAGAGAGAGAAAGATCTCCCATCTGCTTGTTCACTCCCAATGTAGCCACAACAGCCGGGACTGGTCCAGACCAAAGCTAGGAACCAGGAACTCCATCTGGGTTTTCCACATGAGTGGTAGGGCCCCAAGGACTTTGGCCATCTTGTGCTGTTTTCCTAGGCATTCTAACAGGGAGCTGGATCAGAAGCATTGCAGCTGGGACTTGAACCAGTGCTCCCATATGGAATGACAGGCATGGTAGGCAGCAGCTTAACCTGCTGTGCTACAATGCTGCCCTTTCTTCCTCACCTACTCCCTCCCCAATCAGAGACTTTTTTAAGCATACCTAGGACTTAAGACTAAAGGCTAGCCAGATTGGTTAAGGCTTCATTAGTTAAATTTTAACGATAACTTGAGCCCAGTTTCAACCTAGGTAGTCCAGTAAAGATCTAGCCTAAATCCTACTTAGGTCTAGTCAGAGGTCACTTAAGGGCTAGGCAGGGACCGAGATTTGCTAGGTTCTAGTCAGGATCTAAGTTTAGATAGGATATAGTCAGAGTCTAGTTAGAGTATAGCAAGGACCTGAGACTGACTAAGAGTTGGTTAAACCAGCTAAGGCATAACCAGTCCAGCCAGGTCTGCAGTGCATTTAAAGCTTCATCAGCCCAGTTAGGGGTTTACCAGGGTCCAAACATAGTTTAAGCCTATCCAGAACTCAGTTAAGCCCTAGCCAGTGCCAAAGCTTAATTATAAATATCTAATTAAGGTCTAGTTGCAGCCTAAAATCTAGAAGGCTAATCAGAATCTAGTTAAGGCAAAGCCAATGACTAAGTCTAAAATGGTCTTCATCACAGACAAATTAGGATGAAGTCAGGGCCTAAAACTAGTTAAGGCCTAGTCATCTCAGTTAAATCCTATTCATCTAAATTAAAGGCTAGCTAGGGCATAACCCTTGTTAAGGCTTTGTCAGTCTAGTTAAAGCCTAGTTAATGTTTAGTTAAGGCATGGCCTGGGCCTAGTGAAGGGCCTAGGGTCTAAACCTAGTAAAGGTTCAATAAGACTTTAGTTAAGGTCTAGCCAGGGCCCAAGCCTAGTTAGAGATTAGTCATGGTCTAATCAAGGCAAAGACAGAGCTTTAGCCTTATTCATGCATACTTATCCAATTTAAGTCCTAGTCAGCCTAAGTTCTGTTAAGGCCTAAGCATAGTTAAGCTCTAGTCAGCCTAGTTAGTTTATCCAGGGACTATGCTTTGTTAAAATCTCTTCAAAGTCCCATTAAGGATATTCCAGGACCTAAATCTAGAGAAAGTATACTCAGAGTCTAATTTAAAGTGTAACAATGGCCCTGGTCTGTTCAGTTCAGTTCAGGTATAGAAGGGGCCAAGAATAGCTAACTCCTAGTCAGATCCTACATATGGCCTTGCCAGGGCCTAAGCACAGTTAGTGCCTAGTCAGAATTGAGGTTAGACAAATACAGAACCTAAGTCTGGCTAAGGCCTAATCTTCCCAGTTAAGGCCTAATCAAGTTCTTGGTGTGGTTAAGGGCTAGTCAGGACTAGGGTGTCCAACTCATGCCAGTTTTTCCAGGACTATCCATACTTAGTCCTTAGAATCCTGAGGCCAGGAAAATCCCTCAGTCCCTGGCAAACCAGGTTGCTTGGCTGTCCTAATCAAGGCTGTTTAAAGAAAACTTCCCTTTGCTTTGAAGTTTATGCTTTAGAAAACACATTTCACTATTATCTCATGTGATTTTTTATAGGATCCATTTGATATAGGTGACATCATAATCCTTAAAATATACATGAAAAAATTCCATTTTACAGGGAATTAATGCCTTTCTCAATGCCATCACAGTGAGTTTCAGAGGTAGAGTTTAAATCTATGTTTGGGCTCAAAAGCCATACTTTTATTGTTTTTAACTAAAGTAATGGGATATGTCTCCTTAATTAAAAATCCTCAAATCACAAAAATAATACTTGCTAATGGCATTTTCATCTTCCTTATTTCTGATCAGGAAAATGAGTTGCAGCAAACTTAACTGATCTTTCAATGTACAGAAACATTTATACTTGAGCCTATATGTCTCTATCTCCAAAGCCCATAGAGTCCCCCTTGAAAATAATGTCTCTTTCCTCATTCCTTGTTACTTCCCTATTATCAAAGGCTTTAGTCCATGCCTGTGTGGCAGAGGTTGTTGTGTTTCATGTTTCACTGATGCTTGTATCCAATGATCATCTGAAGTCTATCAAGCATTTGGTAGATATTGCTTGCATAGACTCTCAGCCTGAAGTTTATTTATTAAACTGAATGCTTGCTGGTTCATTGGGGGATATTTGTCTAGCATGGCAGCATAGATGACTTGGTTATAGAGTTATGCCTCAACCAACGAGTTTGTTACGATCTTAAAAAGGACAATTCTGACAAACCACTGAAGACAAATCTGGTCTTCTCAGTAATTCTTGGGAGGGTTACTGGATAAATCCCTAGTATAATGACATTCTGGGGGTCAGGGAAAGAATTCCAGTCCTTGTTCTCTGGTACTGTGGATTCAGCTGCCAGAAGGCACTGAGGACTTGGCTTGCCTTTTCCTGGCTGTGCCATTTCTGTCGTCTCCTGTGAGCTTACCAGGGTGACAGGCATCTCTATTAAAAGGCCTGTACATAAATATAGCTGTATCTTCCACTATGTTATCCTGAGGACAAAATAGTTGCCACCCCTGCAGAATGCAGCAGCTTCTAGATTTGATGCCAATGGTATCAGTATGCCAAGCATAAAGTATCCTGTTTCTTCCTGCCAAGTAAACACCAGCCTCCTCTTTGGTAGTGCATTTAAAGAGACCATCTCCACTCTTCTTGTATAGCAGTGGCAGTGTGGGAGAGCCTTCAACATGAGCAGTTCGTGGCTTAGTTGGTGACACAATGGTAAAGGCCACTGGTATATACATCAGGTTTCATGTGCCTTCTTGGACTCTAATCTCCCCTTTTGTGTTATTATATTGTTTTGGAGACTGGTTTAATGTGTAATGCAAGAGAAAAGTAGAGATGGTTAGGAAGAAACAAATGATTTACTCCACCAAGTAGCTGGGATATTCCAATTCTTCTTTCTTGAGGAGAATGTCATTTGGGAATCTTTTCTCTGGTATTCACAAGGCAATTACCCACATAAACTTAGGTCTTTTGATGATTTCATATGTTTATGTTCCCATGTGCTGGTGAAACATACTAAGCTTTGAAGGACTGGGTTAATTGCATCAGCAGGACCCATGTCTTTACAAAATTTCTGGAAGGTGTTTCCTTAAGGACTAGGGACTTTGCAGTATTAACATGGAGGCTATGGAAAGAACATAGAAATAGGTTCCTGCTTTTACCACATTGTAGCTATATGTTTTTAAAGATTTATTTGAGAGAGAGAGAGAGAGAGAGAGAGAGAGAGAGAGAGAAATATGCATGACAGAGAGCTCTTCTGCTGCCTCACTCCCCAAATGCCCACAACAGTCAGGGAAATGGGGCTGAGCCAGGCTGAGGCCAGGAGCCAGGAACTCCATACGGGTATCCTATGTGGGTTGCAAGGGCCCAAGTACTTGGACCATTTCTGGTGCCTTTCCAGGCACATTAGTAGAAAGCTGGATTGGAGGCTGGGGTGCTGGGACTTGGACTGGCCCTCTGCTATAGAATGCAGGCATCCCAAGTGGTGGCTTAACCTGCTGTGCCACAGTGACCACCCCTGGTCAAGTGACTTAGAGCAGATTGCTTTACCTCTCCGTATTTCAATTTTCCTAATTGTAAAATGGAGACCATAAACACTTTGTTTCCCGAAAATCACATGAGATGCAATGTAAAAGCAGTAGAAAAAGCACGAAACACTATGAAAATATAAGGAATCACTTATTCTATTCTTCATTCAAGAAATATCGGCAGAATATCTTCCCAAGTGCTAAACACTGTTCTCGTACTTAGACAAAACTGAGATCCATGCCTTCATGGATCTCATTCTGGAGAGGGAAGCTAGAGAATGAATGATAATCATAATATGCTAAGTGGTGTTTGTAGAAAGTAATAAGTTCTTAGAATAATGAAAAAGGCAGGAAGACTCAGAAGTGCCAGGTTGGAAGAGGCAGGCTCAATTTTTAACAGGTGTGAAGTGAAGCCCTCTTTGAGAATACAAGAAGTAAGCAAAGAGGTCTGGTGCTGTAGTGTAGTGGGTAAAGCCACTGCCTGCAGTGCCGGCATCCCATATGGGCACTGGTTCAAGTCCTGGCTGCTCCACTTCCAATCTAGCAGAGACTATGGCCTGGGAAAGCAGTAAAGGATGGCCCAAGGCTTTGGGCCCCTGCGCCCACGTGGGAGACCGGGAAGAAGCTCCAGGCTCCTGGCTTCAGATCAGCTCAGCTCCTGCCGTTGCGACCAACTGGGGAGTGAACCAGCAGATGGAAGATCTCTCTTTATCTCTGCTTCTCCTTCTCTCTCTATGTAACTCTGACTTTCAAATAAATATTTTTTTAAAAAAGTAAGCAAAGAATTTGAAGGAAGTGAGGGACTTAGTGCAGGGTATTGCAGGCAGCAGAAATGGTCCTAAAGGAAGAGTGTGTTTGGTGAATTTGAGGAGTGACACAGAGGCCAGAACAACAGGAACAGGGAGCTGGAAGGATGATGAAGCTGCAGATTATATTATGGAGGGCCATGTAAGGCACTGTGAGAACTTGGGTTTTACTCTGAAGGAAATTTAGAGTCATCAGAGGGTTTCAAGTGGAGGATTGACAAGATCTGACTTCCATTGATTTTACTTATTTTTAAAAGAACACTTATTTATGCTAAAGGCAGAAAGAGAGGGAGGGAGGGACAGAGAGAGAGAGAGAGGGAGGGAGGGACAGAGAGAGAAGGAGGGAGGGGCAGAGAGAGAGAGAGAGAGAGAGAGAGAGAATCGCTCTTCCATCCATCTGTTTACTCCCCAAATGCCCACAACAGCCAGGCCTAAGCCAGGAGCCTGGAACCTTCCAGGTCTGCCAGATAGGTGGCATGAATTCTAGTATTTGAGCCATCATCCACTGCATCACAGGTGCATTAGCAGGAAGCTGGATTGGAAGTGAAGTAGCTGGGACTCAAACTGGCACTCTGACATGGGATGCAAGCATCCGAAGTGGCTTAACTGGCACTCTGACATAGGATGCAAGCATCCCAAGTGCCACAATGTCTGCCTTGACTTCTATTTTAAAGGCATCATTCTGGCTGGTGTGTGTGTGTGCATGTGTGTGTGTGTTTTAAAGATTTATATACTTATTTATTTGAAAAGTGGGGGAGGGGGGAGAGAGAGAGAGAATCTTTCGCCTGCTGGTTTATTACCCAAATATCTGCAACAACCAGGTCTGAGCCAGACTGAAACCAGGAACCAGGAACTCCATCTGGGTCTCCCACATGTGTGGGCCCAAGTACTTGGGGACATCATCTGCTGCTTCCCCGTCACAAAAACAGAGAGCTGGATTGGAAGCAGAGCAGCCAGGACTCAAACAGACACTCTGATACGGAATGCCAGTGTTGCAAGTAGTGGCTTACCCTGCTGTTCCACAATGCTGGCCCCTGAACTGGTAATATTTGAAAACCAGAAATCTTTCTAGAAACACTACATCTGTTTCCAGACTCTCTGGGACCCTGGAGGTTTCTCACAGCAGCCATGCTGCAGGGGCAAGCCTGTGCAGAGTTCTACCAGGGTCAAGATGAGCTGGCTGTCCATATATTTGAACAGTGTTTTGAGGAAACTATGTGTCTGTCTAGGAAAATAATAAAAAAATGATTGTTTTTCCTCATGACTAAGTGTTTTTCTGAAGGGTAGGAAAGAGTCTGTGATTCTTTCGAAAACAATGAGCAAATTTGGAGGAGGAGGAAAGAAATCCAGTAGAATTTGGTTTAAATTGACCATAAGGACATTTCCTACTCTACCCCGCCTTTTTCAGTTTCTGTTTTGAATTTTTCATATATTTTCAAGAAAGGGCCATGTTTAGCTCCTCAGCTGCACAATTCTTTCCTTTCTTTCTTGATACATTAAAGATGGTTCATGGGGATTTTAAATGTCAGATCCTATAATGGGAAATGCCTTATTGCACACAGTTTTTTTTTTTTTTTTTAAGGCAAAGGCTTGTAGCTTTAAAAAACGGAGTTTACAGGGTAAATCCTGTTGCTTTGTTCATTGTATTCCCACAGAGATGTTCCTGCTATGTCAAAATTATAAGATTTGCTCTTTGGGGACAAGATCCTCTTGATGGCTCCTTAGAAATCAGGAGGGCAAGGAGAAGTTATGTGTGTCTGGAGATGGTTTTTTTAAGACATCTATATTGAAATGCATGTATACAAATGGTACAATAGCACTAAGGAAGGGAACATTATGACAAAAGTCTCCTGTTTGTAAATGGGAAACTGGCACCTATACTCATTAAAGACACATTTGCTCCTCTCCCACACAGCTGCCTCTGTTCCCCTTGGATCTGAACTAATTTACCTTGCTTGATGCAGAGAAGCTTATCAACTGTGAACATAGACCCAGAGGATTTGGATTCCTTTGCTCCCTTTCCACCCCACTGTTAGACTCTTAGTGCCAGTTTTCTAGTTAGAAGTATCACAAAATAGCAGGGTAGGACTTTGAGCTTAAAGAAAAATAGTAGCTTTTGATTAGTTGTGCTGACAAAAATGTGTGTATGTGTAATCTAATGGGGTTAAAGATCTTAGTTATCAGTTGGATAGCACAGCCTCTGCCTCAGCGGTCTTTCTGAGCTACTTATAAGATGTGGGTTATCTCATCTTGTATTAATTAAAAACTCTATATAGGGGGAAACATTGTGGTGCAGCAGGTTAAGCCACTGCTTGTAATATCTGCATCCCACATTGGATTTCTGGTTTGAGTCCTTGTTTTATTGCTTCTGATCCAGCTTCCTACAAATTTACATAGGAGGCAGCAGATGATGACCCCAAGAATGTAGGCTCCTGCCTCCCACATGGGAGATCTGGATGGAATTCCTGCCTCCTGGCTTTAACATGGCCTAGCCCTAACTATTGTAGCCGTTTAGGGGAATGAATCAGAAGATGGAAGATCTCTCTATTTCTCTCTCTTTTGCTCTCACTCTCTCTATCACCTCTATCTCTACCTTTATCTCTATATCTCTATCTCTCTCCTACTCTGCCTTTCAAATATTTTTAAGAAACTTATGTCTAACAGTAAGAGTCTCTTGCTTTAGTACTGCTGTAAAGTAGAGAGCCACACAGGCCAAAGGGACTCTTCCCTAGACATTCATACTTTGCTCTTTTTTTAAGAAAAGCATTTATTTATTTGAAAGTCAGAGTAACAGACTCACACGCACACAGATCTTCTATCTGCTGATTCATTCCTCCAATGGCCATAACAGCTGGGGCTAGGACAGGCCAAAGCCAGGAACCAGGGATTCCATCCTAGTCTCCCGTGTGGGTGGCAGGGACCCAAGTACTTGAGCCATCATCTGCTGCCTTCAAGGATGGCAATTCGTTAGCAGGGAGCTGGATCAGAAGCAGAGTAGCTAGGACTCAACCAGTGCTCTGATATGGGATGCTGATGTCACAGGTAGTGGCTTAACCTGCTGTGCCACAACACCAGCCCCTGAACGTTCATACTTCATTCCATTTTCATTAGATTTGATGACTGGCTTATCGAACGCTGGTAAGACTGTCATTGACTTGCTGTCCTCAGTGGTTTTATAGAAAGGAGCCTCAAAATTTAAAAATGAAACACCTTTTGAGGTTTGTATACATACCATGAAGTCTGGAAATTTTAAGCATTCAGCTCAGTGCTTTCTTGTTTCTTTATATATGTAATCATATCAAGATATATGCTTACCCACAAGCCTTCCTCATATCACTTCCTAGTCCATAATATCTTACCCAGAGGTAATCACACTGTTCATTTCTGTTCTATAGATTTGTTTGCCTGTTCTTAAATTTCATATAAATGAAATGACATGATATACACTGTACTTTTATGCATCTTGTTTCTCTTAACATTCTTGTGCATGTATTTTGGTAGATATGTGCACTGTTTTATTTTGGTTATATACTTAGGAGCATAATTGCAGGGACATGTGGTAGAAGTATGTTTAGTTTTAGTAGATGCTGCCAAATAGTTTTCCAAAGTAGTTGTATCAGTTAACACTTCCACTATACTCCATGTTCTTCTCAATGCTTGTTGTCATCAGTCTCTTCAATTTTACCTGGTGGGGTTTTGTGTTCTTCATTGTGGTATTAACCTGTATCTGTGATGAGTACTAGTAATGAACACCTATTCATGTGCTTGTAGGCCATTTGAATATTCTCTGCTGTGAAATGACAATTCAATTATTTTTCTATTAAAAACCTGTCTTTTTTTCTTATTGACTTGTGGAATTTAAAAATGTATGGAGTAAATGTAAGCTGTTTGTGGGATATATATTGTGAATATTTTTCCCAAATTATGGTTGGCCTTCTCACCATGCGTCTTTTGATAGGCAAAAGTTGTTTTTTAAAAAGATTGCTTTATTTGTTTGAAAGTCAGAGTTACAGAGATAGTGGGGAGAGACAGAGTGGGGAGAGAGAGAGAGATCTTCCATCTTCTAGTTCACTCCCAAGATGGCCACAATTCCAGGTGTGAGCCAGGTTGAAGCCAGGGGCTAGGAGCTTCATCTTTGTCACCTGTGGGGGTAGCAGGGACTCAAACATTTGCCATCTTCCACTGCTTTCCTAGGCACATTAGCATGGAGCTGGATTGGAAGTGCAGCACCCACGACACTAACAGGTGCCCATATGGGATGCCAGTCTTGCAGGCAGTGGCTTAACTCACTACACCATAACTCTGGCACCATAAACGTTCTTAATTGATCTAATTTAACTTATTAATATTTTCTTTCATAGTTAATGTTTTCATATCTTATAAGAAATATTTGCCTACCAAAGATCACAGAGATTTTCTCCTGTGGTTTTATCTGGAAGATTCATTAGTTTAACTTTCTCATTTAGGCCTATTATCCATTTGAAATAGTCAACTTATTATTATTTTGCTATCTGGTTTGAGATAAAGTTGTGGTTCCATGGATTTATTTGTCTTTTGGTGCCAGTACTATGCTGCCTTAATTTCTGTAGCTGTAGAGCTAGCCTTGGTTTCTGATCAGTTATGCCTTCCAATTTTGTTCTTCAAGATGTATGGCTATACTGGACCCTTTATGCGTCTATATATGTTTTAGCATCACTTTGCCCAAAGTGCCCTTTGGGAGTAGTTTTAATCTTATTGACTCATTACCTTCCCCTAAATTCCTCTAACTTCAAAATCTACATAGCCTTTGACGGTGCTTGTGGCAGTTCCTCACCCTCTATTGAGAATTTGCCTCTGAAGTACCTGGAGACTGTGGGAGATTTCACTTCATCTTTCTTGCCCAGGTGCCAGCCTAGAACTCAACCAACATCAGGTAAGAAAAACTAGTCCTGCATTTCTGTCTTCTCAAATTTCCCAACCCATTATGTTAGCTACTTGCAACTGTCAAAAGTTAGACTGATTTCTCCTTTTCCACAGTAGAGTCCCTCTGCCTTAGGGCCAAGCCTCATTTACAACCTGTGCCTAGAGTTAGCAAATGCTGCAGGAAAGAAAAAAATGCCTGTGACTGTCAGCTCACTTAGGAAGGGCTGTTTGCTCTCTGAAATTTTAGTTTAGCTTGTCTTTGTTTTCACAGTTTGCAAGTATCTTTAAACCTATTGATTTTGATTTTGTTTTGTTTTATTTTTGTTTGTGGCAGAAGCCTTCACATCCTATTTAAAAGTAGAAGTCCAGAAATCATTTAATAGGCAGAACTTTGGGCTGCCCATCCATCTTGGCTCTATCATAGGTAAGTAACTTATGAGCATTTGGGACAATTCACATAGTCAGAGGAAGGGCAGGTAATGGACACCTCCCTAAACATGCCCCTGACAGATGATGGGGATTTTGTAGGGTATTGTTGCAGTTCTCCTGATCCCTCTACCTTAGTCACATTCAACTTAGAATTCTGTCAGTTACTAGAGAAAGCAAATCAGATTAACATTCTTAGTTTTATTCCTGCTTAGGAGAATGAGATGTCAGCTGTGGCTTTACTGAGGCAAATTTGCTCCTGTATGCACTAGCAAATGTGCCTTCTGGCATAGGACTTTAGAAGTTAGATCCAGGCTGACTTTCAACTTTGTATCTTTTCTTACCATGTGACCCTCAGCAAATTGCTTAATCTGCCTGATCCTCAATTTTTCTATTTATAACTTCATACAATTATTTCAGTGTGAGGACTGAATATACTAATATAAGTAAAGTAAGTTTCATAGTGCTTGACATGTAATAGATCTTTCATAAATGTGAGCATTTGCCAGAATAATTATGGGTATGTCATCTCATCTGATATATACTTTTTGAGGCTGAGCATTGTGCTTGGTTACTTTTTATGGGGGTGGAAGAGGAGGTAAAATTTACACATAATGAAATGCACAAATCTTAAGAGCACCAGTTAATGAGTTCTGACAAATGCATACTCCTGTGTAACTCACACTCTAAAACATGATCGTTACCATCTATTACCCTAGAAAGTTCTCATGTTCCTTCCCAATCAGTTCCCAATTCACTAGAGGCAACCACCATTCTGAATTTACTCTATTGCAGATTATTTTGCACTTTTGAGAATTGCATATGAATAAAGTCATACAGTATGTAATAATTTATGTCTGGCTCCTTTCATTAAATATAATGTCTTTGATATTCATCCATGCTGTTGTCCCTGTCCATGCCTTTCTTTTTATTGATAACTGTATCATGTTGCATGGGTATAATGGTTTGTATAACCATTATCTTGATTGGCACTGGGGCTTTTATCTAATTTTTAAAGCTGCTATGACCATTCTTGTGAAAGTCTCTTTGTGAATTTTCATTTCTCTTGGATAAATACGTAGGAGTATAATTTCTAGGATACAGATTGGTACATACTTGCTTTTATAAGAAACTGGCAAATATTTTCCCAAAGAGGTTACATCTTCTTACATTCCTACTAGCAGTATGTGAGAATTCTGGTTGCTCTACATCTATGTCAACAGTTGGTATTGTCAATATTTAGTTTTAGCTAGTCTAGTGAGTGTATTCTGGTATCTTATTGTGGTATTTATTTACATTTCCATAATGACTAATGGTATTGAGTATATTTTTCATGTGCTTATTAGATATTCCTTTTCTTTCTTTGTAAAATGTCTATTCAAATATTTTACCTATTTTTGAGTTGTTTGTGTTTTGTTAGTAATTATAAATGTTCTTTATATATTCTAGCTATACATTCTTTGTCAGATATCTGTTTTGTGAATGTTTTTTCTTAGTTTGTTGGTGGCCTATTTGTTTTATTAACCATATATTTTAATGAATTGCTTCATTCTTCTACCCCCTGTTATCCTCATACACAGTTGAAGCTTGATAGTACTTTCTGAATTGATGAGCTAAAAAGGATTGCTCCTTCCCTGCCTTCATTTTGACAGGCATTCTTCCCTGCGTTGGGAATATAGCAGAAAAAAAAAACAGATGAGTTTCTTAATTTCATGATACTCCATTTTAGTCCATATGTATGTGAGAGTAGAGTGGGAGATGGAGAAAAATAAGTAAACAAAAAAATCTGAGCTAGTTACAGGTGCTGTAAATCACAACTGCAGTATATGCTTTATGGAAAAGGGATGACGAGGAGCTTTTGTTTTTAGGTCTGGGGATAAGAAATCTGAGGAGGTAATATGTAAGCTGAGATCAGAATGACAAGATGTCTATTTTTTTCCTGAGGGAAATAGATTCCAGGCAGAGGTAACAACTAATAAAAAGACTCTAAGCACTAACTGCTTAAAATCACCTTAGGCAAACTAAGATATCA